>NC_057803.1:142205883-142319418 GCF_018294505.1 Triticum aestivum | reverse complement strand
CGGCGCCGCAAGCCGCCGCCCCGCCACTCGCTGCCTCGGCGCTGTCCGCCGCCTCCCGGCGCCGCCATCGCCACCGCCGGCTCCGGCCTCGCCTCGCCCCGGTCTTCTTATTCCATTCCGGCGATCCCGAGCGAACTCCGGCCAACCTCATGCAATGCGCCAGATCTGGATCTGGATCCCGACAGTTGACTTTCTCCCGAAACCCTAGTTCATTTGCTCCTGTTCATCATGTCGTAACTCCTCATCTGTAACTCCGTTTTGGGCTTATAACATATCAAAATGTTCGCCTCAGAGAGTACATCATTTCATTCCATTGCATCATTTTCATTTGAGTTCCTCTTGATGCCCGAAATGCTGTTAGAAGAGTGCTACTTGAGATAATTGTCACATTTGTTGCTCCATTTAGTTATTTGTCATTTTTGCCATGATTATTGTGTGCATGATATGCCCCTGAGCTCTACATGTGTTTTGTTAAGGGTTTTGCCATCTTTCCAGAGATGCAACCCATGTATTTTTGTGATGTGTGTGGTGACTAGCACAAGCTTGCAAAGTGAGGCATTTGGTAATGCTGATTTCAGGGACTTAGCATTTCCACTAAGTCCTTGACCTGTTTATCTCATATGGCCATATGTTCACGTTGTTTCCTAGTGATCCGTGCCTCTTTTGAGGATGATCAGTAAGGATGTTTTGTTAATCGTGTAGTGCTCTATCCATCCGTGTCTTTGTTTGCATTTATGGAGCACCCTAGCTTGAGTCAATCGAGCTCTACTTTTGTCATTTCGTGAATCTGGGCAGATTGTCTACTTGTTAGCAATTTTGCTGATGATGTTGTAGTTGATCCGTGCATGCTATGCTATTGTTCTTGCCATGTCTAGCTTGCATTTTGTGTATTCTTGATGGATGTATGCTTAGTTTGTCATGACTTGCTCCGTAGTGAGTGCATCGAGCTCGTAAACATGCCTACTTGATATCTGTTTCAGCATGCTCCAGTTTCCACTAAGTCTGTGATCTCATTATGTTTTTGCCATGTTTACATGCTTGCAAATGTATTTTCGGATCCCTTTTCGCTCAAGGTCACTAAGGGACTTTTGTTAAGCTCTTTGAGTAGCTCCATGCCATGCTTTACTTTGCCATGTTCAGGTCCTGTAGCATATTGTTTTCATGCTCCGAAGAGTGCTATCTGATCTGAAATTCCAAACAAGTGTTAATTTCAGTAAGTCTGAAATCTGTTTAACATATGCATTTTTGCCATGCTTGTTTGAACCTGTTAATGGATGAATTGGCCGTAGCTCAGTGCTACACTTTTGTTAAGCATCATGAATGCATCCCTGCCATGTATTTTTATGCCATGTTTGGTGTTGTAGCATGTTCATCTTGTTGCATTTAGATGGCTACTTGCTGTAAATCGCAGAACGTGGTCATATTTGAATTGCTTGCCATTTCCAAACCGTAACTCCGATTCCAGCGTTCTTTATATCGTTTTCAAGCGATTTCATCTCATCTTTCCAGTGGCACACTTGGATTTGCAAGTTGAGGCCAGGTTCATGCATCCCTTGTCAAATCTTGCATATGCATCCCGCATCGCATCCCGCATAGCATACCATGCTTGCATCATATTGTTTGAGCTTTGCACGTGGTTGATTGTGTTCCATTTGCTTGTTTGTCTTGTTTGGGTAGAGCCGGGAGACGAGTTCTCTAACGAGGAGCCCGTTGAGTTTCCTTTCGAGGATCCAGTCAACTCTGACAACTTTGTAGGCAAGATGATCATACCCTCAAAATCACTACTATCTTTGCTTTGCTAGATGCTCGCTCTTTTGCTATGCCTATGCTACGATGCCTACCACTTACTTATCATGCCTCCCAAATTGCCATGTCCAGCCTCTAACACACCATGTCCTAGCAAACCGTTGATTGGCTATGTTACCGCTTTGCTCAGCCCCTCTTATAGCGTTGCTAGTTGCAGGTGAAGATTGGAGACCGTTCCTTGTTGGAACATTATTTACTTGTTGGGATATCATTATATTGCCATGTTATCTTAATGCATCTATATACTTGGTAAAGGGTGGAAGGCTCGGCCTCTCACCTAGTGTTTTGTTCCACTCTTGCCGCCCTAGTTTCCGTCATATCGGTGTTATATTCCCGGATTTTGCGTTCCTTACGCGGTTGGGTTATAATGGGAACCCCTTGATAGTTCGCCTTGATTAAAGCTTTTCCAGCAATGCCCAACCTTGGTTTTACCATTTTCCACCAAGCCTCTTTTTCCCTTGGGTTTCCGAGCCCGAGGGTCATCTTATTTAGCCCCCCGCCCCCGGGCCAGTGCTCCTCTGAGTGTTGGTCCGACTAAGCTGCCTGCGGGGCCACCTCGGGGCAACTTGAGGGTTGGTTTTACTCGTAGCTAGTCTCATCTGAGTGTGCCCTGAGAATAAGATATGTGCAGCTCCTATCGGGATTTGTCGGCACATTTGGGCGGTGTTGCTGGACTTGTTTTAGCCTGTCGAAGTGTCTTGAAGAACCGAGATACTGAGTCTGATCGGAACGTCTCGGGAGGAGGTCTATTCCTTCGTTGACCGTGAGAGCTTGTCATGGGCTAAGTTGGGACTCCCCTGCAGGGATTTGAACTTTCGAAAGCCGTGCCCGCGGTTATGGGCAGATGGGAATTTGTTAATGTCCGGTTGTAGATAACTTGAACCTTAACTTAATTAAAATGAATCAACAGTGTGAGTTACCGTGATGGCCTCTTCTCGTCGGAGTCCGGGAAGTGGACACGGTGTTGGAGTAATGTTTGCGCAGGTTGCTCTCTAGTTTCTCGCTCGTGCTTTGCCTCCTCTTCTCACTCTCTTTTGCGAACAGGTTAGCCACCATATATGCTAGTCACTTGCTGCAGCTCCACACATATGTACCTTACCTTACCTTTTAAGCTTAAATAGTCTTGATCACGAGGGTGCGAGATTGCTGAGTCCCTGTGGCTCACAGATTACTATCACACCAGATGCAGGGCCTGATGATTCTGCTCCAGGTGACGCGCTTGAGCTCAACTGGGAGTTCGACGAGGACTCTCAATGTTACTATGTGTCTTTCCCTGATGATCAGTAGTGGTGCCTAGTTGGGGTGATCGGGACCGTGTCGCATGTTGGGTTATCTTTTGTTTTGGCGCCATAGTCGGGCCATGAGTGTTTGGATGATGTAATGCTATTTTATGTACTTGATTGATGTGGCGAGTGTAAGCCAACTATGTTATCTCCCCTTTATTATTTATATTACATGGGATGTTGTGAAGATTGCCTAGCTTGCGACATATGCCTTTAATGCGATTATGTCTCTAAGTCGTGCCTCGACACGTGGGAGCTATAGTTGCATCAAGGGTGTTACAAGTTGGTAATCAGAGCCTTCCCCGATCTTAGGAGCCCCATTGCTTGATCGTTTTAGCAGCCGAGTTGTGTCTAGAAAAATGTTTTGAGTCATTTAGGAATTATATATCGGAGAGTTTAGGAATTCTTTTTACTTCCCAGTTTCCTCATCGCTCTGGTAAGGCATCCTGACGTAGAGTTTTGACTCTTCTCTTCTCAAATTTCTCTAAAAAATAATTTAGGATCACGCGGGTATCTTGGAATCGTTCCGATGGCTTTGTGACGAGAACATTGTCTTGGTGCCTCCTGTCAGGGGTTTTGTGGAAGTGTCCCGGGGAGTTGAGCTCTGAGGTGTTGTTGTCATAATTTTATCGTTGCAGTTCTAGAATACCTGAGTTTAGTACGCCGACATTGAAAATCTCTTTTATGCAGTTCGTTGGTGAGATAACCTCGATGCCACCCAGTACTGGGGCGGGAGTTCGGGAGTATCGCCATAACTTGTATAATGGATGCTTTTCGAAGGTTGAGGTAGATGGTTTCCGAAGTTTTTCTCGGTTATGTGTTGAAGGATGGATACAGCTGGATGTAGGATTTGCTAGATTTGGGTGAGATATTATGCTTCCCTTGTATCCCCAACACCTGATTGCATAACCGGAAAGGTTCGGGAGTTTCATAGGTGGGAATTCTCGTAGCTCTAGTTCTTCTTCCACAGATATTTGGTTTGAGATTGGGATTTCTTACCGAGTATTCGTTCTTCATCCGTACCTTGTTGATTTATTTCTCTACCTAATTCTAAGTGGATTCTCAATTTATGGATATGTGACCATTTCAAGAGGAATGCATTCGTTCATTTTGTTCGGATGTGAAGACTTTATGTTGCAATTTTCATTCCGTTGGATTCAGCTTCATTTATCTGTCTATGTGCTAACGGTGGTCAACCTCTTCAGGATGGCTCCCGCTAAGAGCACCAATCAAAATCAGAATCAGGATCCGCCACCACCTCCTCCTCCTCCGGAGGCATGGCAAGTTGTGATGGCTGCAACCAATGCAAACACACAGTTGATCATGCAAATTCTCCAAGAGCGCAATCAAGGCAACCAAGGGAACCAAGGCAACAATCAGAATCACTTTGCTACACTCAACCAGTTCCTTGCTAACGGGCCAAAGACTTTCAGCAATTGTGTTGAGGCAACTGATGCTGACGATTGGCTTGTGGATCTGTGCAAGCATTTCGAGTGCAGTAACGTCAGGCCTGAGGACTTTGTCAAGTTCGCTTCCTTCCAGCTCAAAGATTAAGCAGCAGAATGGTTCCAGCAGTACAAGGATTCCAAAGGTGGACGTGTAATTACCTGGGATGAATTCTGTCAAGATTTCAGAGCTCATCATATTCCTCAGAGTGTGGTTGAAAGCAAGTGTGAGGAATTCCGCAACCTGAAGCAAGGCTCTTTGTCTATCTATGACTACAACAAGTTGTTTCAGAAGCTCACCCGCTTTGCCAAGCAGGACGTCCCTGATGAGAAGAGCATGATATACCAGTTCAGGGGTGGTCTCAGAGAAGAAATTCAGTTAGCTCTTGTCCTCTTTGAGCCCTTGAGGTACAATGAGTTCTACAACATAGCACTGAAGCAAGAGGCCGCTCAACTAAGGTGTGATGCTTCCAAGAAGCAAGTCAGAGATGCTACTCCTTCTTCCTCTACTCAAGTGGCCAAGCAGCAGAAGTATTGGCTTCCTCCTCCTCCGTTTAGTCAGCCGTATCAGCAGAAGAGCAAAGGTGGCAGTGGATCTTCCCACCCACCCAACCCTGGCTTTCAGAACAAGACTTCGTATCAAGCTCCAAGATTGAGTGCTCCGTACCACCGTCCGCTTTCAGAGGTCATGTGCAACAAGTGCCAACAGAAGGGTCACTATGCCAACAAGTGTCTCAATCAGAGGCGCCTCCCTCCTCCTCCTCCTGTGAGATCGGCAAGTACAACTGTGGTCAAGCATAACCCCAAGCACGCCAAGGTCAACTTGATGAATGCAGCTCAGGCAGAGGACTCGTCAGATGTCATGATGGGTAACCTTCCTGTTAATGATGTTCCTGCAAAAGTACTTTTTGACTCTAGTGCATCGCATTCCTTCATGTCATTCCCATTTGCATCGGAGAACAATTTTAGTACTAAGGCATTACCTAGAGCTATGCAAGTCGTCTCTCCGGCTAAGCGTCTGAGTTCTAGTATGATGGTTCCGGATATTTCTATCATGATGGGTGATTTCAAGTTTCTGGCTTCTCCAATGGTTCTTGGTAACTCGGATATTGATCCTATTCTCAGGATGGATTGGCTTTCTAAGCACAAGGCTCAGCTTGATTGTGCAGCCAGGCAGATTCAATTGACTCATTCGTCTGAGGATGTAATTGTCTTTGCCGCTCGGGATAATACCATCCGTATGTTTTCTCTCAATGAGAAGGGTGAACTAGATGCCATCTCGCAAATTCCAGTCGTTTGCGAATATCAAGATGTTTTTCCAGAAGAGCTTCCAGGAATGCCTCCGCACCGGCCAGTTGAATTCGTCATCGATCTTGAGCCTGGCACGGAACCAGTGTGCAAGCGTCCTTACAAGCTCGGACCTGAAGAGTTGAAGGAGCTGAAGAAGAAACTCGATATTCAAGAGAGAATGGGTCTCATTCGGCCTAGTTCTTCTCCGTAGGGTTGTGGTGTTATTTTTGTGAAGAAGAAGGATGGAACGGACCGACTTTGTGTTGACTACCGTCCATTGAACAAGAAGACTATCAAGAACAAATACCCACTTCCCAACATCAACGAGCTATTCGAACAACTCAAAGGTGCCCAAGTATTCTCCAAGCTTGATCTCCGTATGGGTTATCATCAGATTCGAATCCGTGAGCAAGATATTCCCAAGACGGCTTTCAGGACAAGCTATGGTTCATATGAATACACTGTCATGTCTTTTGGCCTCGTCAACGCTCCTCCGACTTTCTCTCGCATGATGAACTTCATCTTCAACGCCTACACCAATGACTTCGTTTTGGTCTATCTCGACAACATTCTGGTTTTCTCGAAGAACAAGGAAGATCATGCCAAGCACTTGCGTTTGGTACTCGATAAGATCAGAGAACACCAGTTCTACGCCAAGTTCTCCAAGTGTGAATTTTGGCTCGATGAGGTTCTTTATCTTGGTCATATCATCTCTGCCAAGGGAATTGCGGTGAATCCTGAGAAGGTGTCTGCAATTGTGAATTGGGAGCCTCCTCAGAACGTGAAGCAACTCCTTAGCTTCCTCGGTCTCGCAAGCTACTGCCGAAGATTCGTTGAAAACTTTTCTAAGATCGCGAAGCCTCTCTCAAATCTTCTCCGGAAGCACGTCAAGTACGTTTGGTCTCTGGAGTGTGACATTGCTTTCAACACTTTGAAAGAGAAATTGATCACTTCTCCAGTTCTGACTCCGCCTGATGAATCCAAGCCGTACGAGGCCTTTTGTGATGCCTCTCTCCAAGGTCTTGGCGCAGTGTTGATGCAAGAGAAGAAAGTTGTTGCTTATACCTCTCGCCAGTTGAAACCCAATGAGAAGAACTACCCCACTCATGATCTCGAGTTGGCGGCAGTTGTGCATGCTCTTTTGACTTGCACACATCTCTTATTGGGAAGAAAAGTGGACATTTTCACTGATCACAAGAGTCTCAAGTACATGTTCACTCAGCCTAATCTCAACCTCAGGCAAACTCGATGGGTCAAAATGATTCAAGAGTATAATCTGAGTATCGAGTATACTCCAGGAAAGGCCAATGTGATTGCTGATGCATTGAGCAGGAAGGCTTATTGCAACAGTCTGATTCTCAAGCCTTATCAACCCGAGCTTTGTGAAGCTTTCCGCAAACTTAATCTGCAAGTTGTTCCTCAAGGTTTCCTCGCCAACCTTCAAGTCTCTCCTACCTTGGAAGACCAGATTCGCCAAGCTCAGCTTCTTGATGCTATGGTGAAGAAGGTGAAGAAGAGTCAACCCAAGTACAAGTGCTACCGCCTTGATGACAAGAATACTCTCTTCTTCGAGGATCCTATTGTTGTGCCCAAAGGTGACCTCCGTAAAGTGATCATGAACGAGGCTCACAATTCTCTCCTCTCCATCCACCCTGGGAGTACGAATATGTATCAGGACCTCAAGCAGGCTTATTGGTGGACTCGAATGAAGCGCGAGATTGCTCAATTTGTGAATGAATGTGATGTCTGCAGAAGAGTGAATGAATGTGATGTCTGCAGAAGAGTGAAGGCAGAACACCAAAGGCCATCTGGTCTCCTCCAACCTCTTGCCATTCCAGAATGGAAGTTTGACCACATTGAGATGGACTTCGTGACGGGGTTTCCAAAGTCCAAACGTGGCAATGATGCTATATTCGTTGTCATCGACAAACTCACTAAAGTGGCTCACTTTCTGCCTATCAAAGAGTCAATCACTGCAGCTCAATTGGCAGAACTCTATACCTCTCGGATTGTCTCTCTGCACGGTATTCCACAAGTGATCTCTTCAGACCGTGGCAGCATCTTTACCTCCAAGTTTTGGGATTCTTTTCAGAAGGCCATGGGCACCAACATCCGTTTTAGCACAGCTTTCCATCCTCAAACTAGCGGTCAAGTCGAGCGTGTCAACCAGATTCTTGAAGATATGCTCAGGGCTTATGTGATCTCCTTCGGCATGAAGTGGGAGGATTGTCTTCCTTATGCTGAATTCTCCTACAACAACAGTTTTCAAGCAAGTTCGGGCAAGGCCCCATTTGAAATTCTGTATGGCAGGAAGTGTCGTACCCCTCTCAACTGGTCTGAAACCGGTGAACGTCAGCTTCTCGGAAATTACTTGATCACAGAGGCAGAGGAAATGTGCAAAGTCATTCGAGATAACCTCAAAGCAGCCCAATCCCGCCAGAAGAGCTACTATGATAGTAAGCACCGTGATCTGGCTTTCGAGATCGGAGGTCATGTTTACCTCCGCATCTCTCCTATGAAAGGTACTCGTCGCTTCGGTATCAAAGGGAAGCTTGCCCCTAGATACGTGGGACCTTTCAAGATTGTCAGCAAGAGAGGCGATCTCGCCTATCAACTCGAGCTTCCTTCGAACTTTGCAAATGTTCATGACGTGTTCCATGTCTCTCAGCTTCGAAAGTGCTTCAAGACTCCTGAACGCACCATCAACTTCGAGGACATTGAGCTCCAAGAAGATCTCTCTTATCGTGAGCACCCAGTTGCTATTCTCGAAGAGACTGAACGCAAGACTCGCAACAAGTCAATCAAATTCCTCAAAGTCAAGTGGTCACACCATTCCAACCGTGAAGCTACCTGGGAACACGAGGATCACCTCCGTTCTGAGTACCCGGCATTCTTTCAGTCCTAGATCTCGGGACGAGATCCTTTCATAGTGGTGGAGTGTTGTAACACCCCGGATATGACTTTCCCAATATGTATTCCAACTCTTGCCGTTTCCGGCCTTAAGTTATTTTATTTTCTCGGGTTCGGGTTTTTGTCTCCGTGTGTTGTTATCGTTGTCGTGCATCTCATATCATGTCATCATGTGCATTGCATTTGCATATGTGTTCATCTCATGCATCCGAGCATTTTCCCCATGGTCCGTTTTGCATTCCGGCGCTTCGTTCTCCTCTGGTGGTCATTTCTACCTTTCTTTCGTGTGTGGGGATTAAAAATTTCCGGATTGGACCGAGACTTGCCAAGCGGCCTTGTTTTACTACCGGTAGACCGCCTGTCAAGTTTCGTACCATTTGGACTTCGTTTGATACTCCAACGGTTAACCGAGGGACCAAAAAGGCCTCGTGTGTGTTGCAGCCCAACACCCCTCCAAGTTGGCCCAAAACCCACATAAACCCTCTCCATCATCTAGAGCGTTCGATCACGATTGCGTGGCCGAAAACCGCACCTCATTTGGACTCACCTAGCTCCCTCTATGCCTATAAATAGAACCCCTCCGAATTCGGATCTTCTTCTCCCCCAAAAACCCGAAAATTCTACCCGCCGCCGCCGGACACGTCCGACCCGCCACCGAACATCACCGCTGCCCCAACCGCAGTGCGCCATGTGGCGAGCCGCGCCCACATCGCCGCCTCAGCCGCGCGCGGCCCGCCCGGCCCGCGTCCGGCCCTCCTGGCCCAGAGGCGCGCCCCGCCGCCTGCCTCCTCGCCCCCGACGCCGGCACTGCGTCCCGCCGCCTGCCGCCATCAACGCAAGGCGACTCCGGAAGCCGCGCCCTCAGCTCTGGCGACCTCGCCGGCCGGCGCCGCAAGCCGCCGCCCCGCCACTCACCGCCTCGGCGCCGTCCGCCGCCTCCCGGCGCCGCCATCGCCACTGCCGGCTCCGGCCTCGCCTCGCCCCGGCCTTCTTCTTCCATTCCGGCGAGCCCGAGCGAACTCCGGCCAACCTCGTGCAACGCGCCAGATCTGGATCTGGATCCCGACGGTTGACTTTCTCCCGAAACCCTAGTTCATTTGCTCTTGTTCATCGTGTCGTAACTCCTCATCCGTAACTCCGTTTTGGGCATATAGCATATCAAAATGTTCGCCTCAGAGAGTACATCATTTCATTCCATTGCGTCATTTTCATTTGAGTTCATCTTGATGCCCGAAATGCTGTTAGAAGAGTGCTACTTGAGATAATTGTCAGATCTGTTGCTCCATTTAGTTATTTGTCATTTTTGCCATGATTATTGTGTGCATGATATGCCCCTAAGCTCTACATGTGTTTTGTTAAGGGTTTTGCCATCTTTCTAGAGATGCAACCCATGTATTTTTATGATGTGTGTGGTGACTAGCACAAGCTTGCAAAGTGAGGCATTTGGTAATGCTGATTTCAGGGACTTAGCATTTCCACTAAGTCCTTGACCTGTTTATCTCTTATGGCCATATGTTCATGTTGTTTCCTAGTGATCCGTGCCTCTTTTGAGGATGATCAGTAAGGATGTTTTGTTAATCATGTAGTGCTCTATCCATCCATGTCTTTGTTTGCATTTATGGAGCACCCTAGCTTGAGTCAATCGAGCTCTACTTTTGTCATTTCGTGAATCTGGGCAGACTGTCTACTTGTTAGCGATTTTGCCGATGATGTTGTAGTTGATCCGTGCATGCTATGCTATTGTTCTTGCCATGTCTAGCTTGCATTTTGTGTATTCTTGATGGATGTATGCTTAGTTTGTCATGACTTGCTCCGTAGTGAGTGCATCGAGCTCGTAAACATGCCTACTTGATATCTGTTTCAGCATGCTCCAGTTTTCACTAAGTCTGTGATCTCATTATGTTTTTGCCATGTTTACATGCTTGCAAATGTATTTTCGGATCCCTTTTGGCTCAAGGTCACTAAGGGACTTTTGTTAAGCTCTTTTATTAGCTCCATGCCATGCTTTACTTTGCCATGTTCAGGTCCTGTAGCATATTGTTTTCATGCTCCGAAGAGTGCTATCTGATCTGAAATTCCAGACAAGTGTTAATTTCAGTAAGTCTGAAATCTGTTTAACATATGCATTTTTGCCATGCTTGTTTGAACCTGTTAATGGATTAATTGGCCGTAGCTCAGTGCTACACTTTTGTTAAGCATCATGAATGCATCCCTGCCATGTATTTTTATGCCATGTTTGGTGCTGTAGCATGTTCATCTTGTTGCATTTAGATGGCTACTTGCTGTAAATCGCAGAACGTGGTCATATTTGAATTGCTTGCCATTTCCAAACC
The DNA here is from genome assembly GCF_018294505.1 of Triticum aestivum. Taxonomy (NCBI): domain Eukaryota; kingdom Viridiplantae; phylum Streptophyta; class Magnoliopsida; order Poales; family Poaceae; genus Triticum; species Triticum aestivum. Next base: position 142,308,351 of record NC_057803.1, on the reverse strand, counting down.
GTAACTCCGATTCCGGCGTTCTTTATATCGTTTTCAAGCGATTTCATCTCATCTTTCTAGTGGCACACTTGGATTTCCATGTTGAGGCCAGGTTCATGCATCCTTTTTCAAATCTTGCATATGCATCCCGCATCGCATCCCGCATAGCATACCATCCTTGCATCATATTGTTTGAGCTTTGCACGTGGTTGATTGTGTTCCGTTTGCTTGTTTGTCTTGTTTGGGTAGATCTGGGAGATGAGTTCGCTAACGAGGAGCCCGTTGAGTTTGCTTTCGAGGATCCAGTCAACTCTGACAACTTTGCAGGCAAGATGATCATACCCTCAAAATCACTACTATCTTTGCTTTGCTAGATGCTCGCTCTTTTGCTATGCCTATGCTACGATGCCTACCACTTGGTTATCATGCCTCCCAAATTGCCATGTCCAGCCTCTAACCCACCATGTCCTAGCAAACCGTTGATTGGCTATGTTACCGCTTTGCTCAGCCCCTCTTATAGCGTTGCTAGTTGCAGGTGAAGATTGGAGACCGTTCCTTATTGGAACATTATTTACTTGTTGGGATATCATTATATTGCCATGTTATCTTAATGCATCTATATACTTGGTAAAGGGTGGAAGGCTCGGCCTCTCGCCTAGTGTTTTGTTCCACTCTTGCCGCCCTAGTTTCCGTCATATCGGTGTTATATTCCCGGATTTTGCGTTCCTTACGCGGTTGGGTTATAATGGGAACCCCTTGATAGTTCGCCTTGATTAAAGCTTTTCCAGCAATGCCCAACCTTGGTTTTACCATTTGCCACCTATCCTCTTTTTCCCTTGGGTTTCCGAAGCCCGAGGGTCATCTTATTTAGCCCCCCCCCGGGCCAGTGCTCCTCTGAGTGTTGGTCGGACTGAGCTGCCTGCGGGGCCACCTCGGGGCAACTTGAGGGTTGGTTTTACTCGTAGCTAGTCTCATATGAGTGTGCCCTGAGAACGAGATATGTGCAGCTCCTATCCGGATTTGTCGGCACATTCAGGCGGTGTTGCTGGACTTGTTTGAGCCTGTCGAAGTGTCTTGAAGAACCGAGATACCGAACGTCTCGGGAGGAGGTCTATTCCTTTGTTGACCGTGAGAGCTTGTCATGGGCTAAGTTGGGACTCCCCTGCAGGGATTTGAACTTCTGAAAGCCGTGCCTGCGGTTATGGGCAGATGGGAATTTGTTAATGTCCGGTTGTAGATAACTTGAACCTTAACTTAATTAAAATGAATCGATAGTGTGAGTTGCCGTGATGGCCTCTTCTCGGCGGAGTCCGGGAAGTGGACACGGTGTTGAATTAATGTTTGCGCAGGTTGCTCTCTACTTTCTCGCTCGTGCTTTGCCTCCTCTTCTCGCTCTCTTTTGCGAACAGGTTAGCCACCATATATGCTAGTCGCTTGCTGCAGCTCCACACATATTTACCTTACCTTACCTTTTAAGCTTAAATAGTCTTGATCACGAGGGTGCGAGATTGCTGAGTCCCTGTGGCTCACAGATTACTATCACACCAGATGCAGGGCCTGATGATTCCGCTCCAGGTGATGCGCTTGAGCTCAAGTGGGAGTTCGACGAGGACTCTCAATGTTACTACGTGTATTTCCCTGATGATCAGTAGTGGTGCCCAGTTGGGGTGATCGGGACCGTGTCGCATGTTGGGTTATCTTTTGTTTTGGCGCCATAGTCGGGCCATGAGTGTTTGGGTGTAATGCTATTTTATGTACTTGATTGACGTGGCGAGTGTAAGCCAACTATGTTATCTCCCCTTTATTATTTATATTACATGGGATGTTGTGAAGATTGCCTAGCTTGCGACATATGCCTTCAATGCGATTGTGTCTCTAAGTCGTGCCTCGACACGTGGGAGCTATAGTTGCATCGAGGGTGTTACAGTAACTGACCTCGTGTAACCCTAGATCTCTCTGGTGTCTATATAAACCGGAGAGCATAGTCTGGATAGGACAGATTCGTTACCATATACTCATAGGCTAGACTTCTAGGGTTTAGCCAATACGATCTCGTGGTAGATCAACTCTTGTAACACTCATATTCATCAAGATCAATCAAGCAGGAAGTAGGGTATTACCTCCATAGAGAGGGCCCGAACCTAGGTAAACATCGTGTCCCCCGTCTCCTATTACCATCGATCCTAGACGCACTGTTCGGGACCCCCTACCCGAGATCCGCCGGTTTTGACACCGACAGCGGCCACCAAGGGGGGCGGTGCCCCTAGGTCCCTTGCCTCCCAAGCTAGGGGGCGGCTGCCCTAGGGGGGTGCCCCACCCATCTGGTCAAATGGGCTAGGGTTGGGGCGGCTCCCAGCCCCTTGTGGGCTGGTGCGCTCTCTTCCTTGGCCCATGAGATCCCCCAACACCTGTCGGGGCCCCTCGAAACTCGGTACCTCCCGGAACACTTCTGGAACCCGATTCCCTTCGTCCTATATATCAATCTTCCCCTCTGAACCATTCCGGAGTTCCTCGTCATGTCTGGGATCTCATCCAGGATCCCGAACAACCTTCGATCACCAACATAACAACTCAACTATACTTATATTGTCACCAAACGCTAAGTGTGTAGACCCTGCGGGTTCGAGAACAATGCATACATGACCGAGACACCTCTACAGTCAATAACCAATAGCGGGACCAGGATGTCCATACTAGTTCCTACATATTCTATGAAGATCTTTATCGGTCAAACCTCGATGCCAAGGATTTAGCTAATCCCGTATGCAGTTCCCTTTGTCCATCGGTATGTTACTTACCCAAGATTCGATCGTCAGTATCTCCATACCTAGTTCAATCTCATTACCGGCAAATCTCTTTAATCATTCTGTAATACAAGATCCCGTGGCTAAGTCATTAGTCACATTGCTTGCAAGCTCATTGTGATGTTGTATTACTGATACATCTCCAACATATCTATAATTTTTTATTGTTCCATGCTGTTATATTATCAATATTGGATGTTTTATAATCATTTTATAGTCATTTTATATCATTTTTAGATACTAACCTATTGACATAGTGCCAAGTGCCAGTTGATGTTTTTGCATGTTTTTACATCGTAGATAATCAATACCAAACGGAGTCCAAACGCAGTAAAACTTTTTGTGGAATTTTTATGGACCAGAAGACATCCAATGGGCCGGTGAAGCACCTGGGGGGTTGCCCGAGGTGGGCACAACCCACCAGGGCGCCCAGGGGAGTCGACAGAAAAAAAAATCAATTCCAGCCATCGCAGAGTCCAGAACCACCAGATCAAATCTAGACACCATCACGGAGGGGTTCACCACTTCCATTGGTGCCTCTCCGATGATGCGTGAGTAGTTCTTTGTAGACCTTCGGGTCAGTAGTTAGTAGCTAGATGGCTTCCTCTCTCTCTTTTGATTCTCAATACAATGGTCTATTGGAGATCCATATGATGTAACTCTTTTGTGGTGTGTCTGTTGGAATCCGATGAACTTTGAGTTTATGATCAGATCTATATCTTTTTATCCATGAAAGTTATGTGAGTTTCTTTGTTCTCTTATATGCATGATTGCTTATAGCCTCGTATTTCTTCTCCGATATTTGGGTTTTGTTTGGCCAACTTGATCTATTTATCTTGCAATGGGAAGAGGTGCTTTGTAGTGGGTTCAATTTTACGGTGCTTGATCCCAGTGACAAAAGGGGAACTGACACATATGTATCGTTGCTACTAAGGATAAAATGATGGGGTCTATTTCTACATAAATAGATCTTGTCCACATCATGTCATCGTTCTTATTGCATTACTCCATTTCTCCATGAACTTAATACAGTAGATGCATGCTGGATAGTCGTCAATGTGTGGAGTAATAGTAGTAGATGCAGGCAGGAGTCGGTCTACTAATCTTGGACGTGATACTATATAATGATCATTGCCTGGATATCGTCGTGATTATTTAAAGTTCTACCAATTTCCCAACAGTAATTCATTTACCCACTGTTTGCTATTTTTCTCGAGAGAAGCCACTAGTGAAACCTACGCCACTGGGTCTCTTTCTCATATTATTTGCCTTTGCGATCTATTTTATTTGCCTTTTATTTTCAGATCTATTAAACCCAAAAATACAAAAATACCTTTCTGCAATTTATTCTTATTTATTTTATTTGGCGTTCGGTCTATCAATCTACTACTATTTATTCACGTCCGTTTGCCAATTTCTGGCGCCGTTTCCCGAAAGGGATTGACAACCCCTTTTACACGTTGAGTTGCGAGTATTTGTTATTTTGTGTGCAGGTGCCATTTACGTGTTGTTGCTTGGTTCTCCTACTGGTTTGATAACCTTGGTTTCATCACTGAGGGAAATACCTACCGTCATTGTGCTGCATCATCCCTTCCTCTTTGGGGAAATACCGACGTAGCTTCAAGCCGCTATCAAAAGGAATTTCTGGCACCGTTACCAGGGAGGATCATCTACATATACCAGGTTCTTAATCACAATTCTCATCTCCTCGCAATTTACAGTATTTGCCATTTACCTCTCGTTTTCCTCTTCCCCACTTCACAAAAAATTGTCGTTTTATTCGCCCTCTTTTTCGTTCGTCGTTTTCTTGCCGGATCTGTTTTTGTGTGCAATCTTGTTTGCTGTTAATATCGTCATGGATAGTTCTTCCTCTATTGTGTGCACTCCCGAGAACGAGGTTCTCAACTTTAAACAAAGGGGGGAGAAATTTTAAAAGATGCTTGGAATAGAATTTGCAATGCTCATAATAGATCTATTCGTAAGCAATCTACCGTTATTCTTCTTCGTTTCTTTTATGTGGGCATCACCACTTGGTATAGATTCGTCCTTGATATGATTACCGATGGAAATTTCTTGATGTGTCCCTCTCTTGATGCTTTCAATGCTATGGGAAATTTAGTGGGTTCACCACCTCTTATGGTTAATGAAACAACTTTGACTCTTGAGCATGTCATGGAAAGATTAGATGCTATTGAAAAGAAAATGCTTACTGGAGAACAGATTAAAAACTTGGATAAAAAGATGCATAATTTTGCTACTAAAATTGGGTCAAAAGCGGGAGAAGTTTTTAAGTTGTTAAAAGAAAAGGGAACCGTAATTCATGATAGAATTGAAGAAAGTCCATCTCGGATTGATAAACTAGAAGAAATTTTTAGTAATTTGAGCACGGCTTTTGCTTCCGCTAAAACTATTGAAAAAACTCCCTTAAATATTGGCAAGACTACTCAAGTCACTAAGAACAAGGGTGCAACTTCTAGTAATAGTAAAGAGGATCTTAAGATGATTAGCATTCACCCGGATTTTGTTGAAGTTATAAGAGATCCCTTTGGCAAGAATGAATTCTTTAAAATTGTTCCTAGGAGTATTATCATTGAAAATCTTTATGCTAAATATTTGAAGAATTCTAAGTGTTTGATTGAAGAGTTGAACAAGGATGACAAAACTTAGATCCTTACTTTATGCCTAGCTAAGGGCGTAAAACGATATCGCTTGTTGGGATGCAACCCAATGAATAAATTTTATTTTTGCTTTTTGCTTTCTGTTCTTGAGTGTTAGCACAATTATGCTACTGTTATGATTGTGTTTTTTGTGTTTTAATTAGTGTTTGTGCCAAGTAAAGCCTTTAGGATCTTCTTGGGTGATAGTTGTTTGATCTTGCTAAAAAACAGAAACTTTTGCGCTAACGAAAACAATTCTCTTGCTAACCAGAGAGCGATAAAATACCAATTCTTTTTGCATAAGATTAATATACAAATTGCCCATGTCTTCCTAATTTTCAGAGCTTTTGGAGTTACAGAAGTATTCAAATATCCAGATTGGTAAATATTGTTCTGTTTTTGATAGATTCTGTTTTCTTTGCGTTGTGTGCTTGTTTTGATGATTCTATGGTTTTCTTTGATGAGTTTTTGCCATAGAAAAGTTGTTATACAGTAGATATAATGCAAGAAAAAAATATGAATTGGTTTGCTATAGCACTTATAGTGTTGATTTTTTTTCTTATACTAATGGATCTCACGAAGGTTTTGTTGAGTTTTGTGTGATTGAAGTTTTCAAGTTTTGGGTTATCTTAGGACGGATGAAGGAATAAGGAGTAAGAAGAGCCTAAGCTTGGGGATGCCCTAGCATCCCAAGCTATTATCCAAAGATAGCAAACAACTAAGCTTGGGGATGCCCCGAGTGGCATCCCCTCTTTCTTCTAACGACCATCAGTATTTTACTCAAAGCTATATTTTTATTCATCACATACTATGTGTTTTGCTTGGAGCATCTTGTATGATATGAGTCTTTGCTTGTTTTATTTTTTGTTTTAAGTATTGATCCCTTGCTGGACACACCTATTTGAGAGAGCCGAAATTATGCCATGACTTGTTAGAATTGCTCTCTGCTTCACTTAAATTTTTATGAGCTATGGATTTGCTCTAGTGCTTCACTTATATCTTTTTGAGCACGGTGTGCTTTAGTATTTTTGAATAAATTCTCTCTTGCTTCACTTAGATTTATTTGAGAGTTAGTAAAATTTTCAAGAAATTCTCTCTTGCTTCACTTAAATTAATTTGAGAGAAAGAAATATTATGCTCATGATCTTCACTTATATTTGTTTGAGCTTATCAAAAGCAACATATGAAAATTAGTCCCAAAGTGATAGATATCCAAGAAGGATATAATAAAAACTTTCATGAAGATCATTGGGACAAAATAAACTTGATTCTTAGTAATAGTTTTGAGATATGATGATGTGATATGTGAGTCATTTTGAGGAGTAATTATGCTTTAGTAAGAATATTGGTGTTAAGGTTTGTGATTCCCTATGCAAGCATGAAAGTCAATAGTCATGCAATGAAATTATATCCTACTTGTGGTGAATTATTTGGTGTTAATTATGCTTAATGCTCGCTTATGATATTATTCCTTTCTTGGTTGGTCGCTTCCTAATCTTTTACTAGCCTTCATTTTGCACTAAGTATGATCACTACTCGTGCATCCAAAATCCTTTAAACCAGTTTTGCCACATGAGTCCACTATACCAACCTATATGCGGTATTCATTTGCCGTTCTAAGCAAATTTGTATGTGCCATTTCTAATATTCAAAATAAATATCTCTTCAGTGTGCTTGTACAGCTCGCGAGGCAGTGAGGGGTGGCTAATACTTTCCATGCTAGATGTGTTATTCTCACGATGAGTGTTTATTCACTTGTCATTGCACGAGAGTAAGGCAAAGGTATTAGGGATGCCCAGTTCCGAAATGAAAAATGAATTTACTTTATGTTGTCAAATAATAAATTACTTGGAAAGTGTTGGTATGGAAGGCACCCGTGGATACGGTTAGCCATGGAAAGTGAAAGTATAGTGGAAAAAGGAATAAACTTTAATTTTTGTTTGGGAACCGCCTATGATATATCTAGCATGGAAAGTGTTGGGAACTCTAAGTCATTTTTGTTGGTGGGAAAAGTATGCCTCTCAAAATATGTTTATCTCTCAATTTTCGCTTTGAGCTCTGGCACCTCTACAAGTCCCTACTTCCCTCTGCGAAGGGCCTTTCTTTTAATTTATGCAATTTTTATTTTTGAATTTGAGTCTCCATCTTATCTTATAAAAGCACCAACTAGGAGGCACTATGATCGTACTTAAGCATTGGGTGTAGATAATATGCGAGTGTGTTTCATGAATGCATCAATGATTGAGCATGATGGGCAAGGGATAGCTTATTTTAGCGTTGATATTTTGAAAGACATGGTTGCTTGTTGATATGCTTGAGTATTAAAGTTATCATGTCAAAACTAGACTGTTGCTTTGAATAATATAAAAGTCCAAATGTCCATGCTATAAAGAAAAGAATATGATATGACATGTTAGGCAGCATTCCACATCAAAAATTCTGTTTTTATCATTTACCTACTCGAGGACGAGCAGGAATTAAGCTTGGGGACGCTGATACGTCTCCAACGTATCTATAATTTTTGATTGTTCCATGCTGTTATATTATCAATCTTGGATGTTTTATAATCATTTTATAGTCATTTTATATCATTTTTTGGTACTAACCTATTGACATAGTGCCAAGTGCCAGTTGCTGTTTTTTGCATGTTTTTTACATCACAGATAATCAATACCAAACGGAGTCCAAACGCAGCAAAACATTTTGTGGAATTTTTATGGACCAGAAGACATCCAATGGGCTGGAGAAGCACCTGTGGGGTGCCTCGAGGGGGGCACAACCCACCAGGGCACGCCTGGGCCCCCAGGCGTGCCCAGGTGGGTTGTGCCCACCTCGGTGGCCACCCGCACCGCCTCTTTGCTCTATAAATACCCCAATATTCCAGAAACCCTAGGGGAGTCAATGAAAAAAAAATCAATTCCAGCCACCGTAGAGTCCAGAACCACCAGATCCAATCTAGACACCATCACGGAGGGTTTCACCACTTCCATTGGTGCTTCTCCGATGATGCGTGAGTAGTTCTTTGTAGACCTTCGAGTCCGTAGTTAGTATTTAGATGGCTTCCTCTCTCACGTTTGATTCTCAATACAATGGTCTCTTGGAGATCCATATGATGTAACTCTTTTGCGGGATGTTTGTTGGGATCCGATGAACTTTGAGTTTATGATCAGATCTATCTCTTTTTATCCATGAAAGTTATTTGAGTTTCTTTGATCTCGTATATGCATGATTGCTTATAGCCTCGTATTTCTTCTCTGATATTTGGATTTTGTTTGGCCAACTTGATCTATTTATCTTGCAATGGGAAGAGGTGCTTTGTAGTGGGTTCGATATTATGGTGCTTGATCCTAGTGACAGAAGGGGAACCGACACGCATGTATCATTGCTACTAGGATAAAACGATGGGGTCTATTTCTACATAAATAGATCTTATCTACATCATGTCATCGTTCTTATTGCATTACTTTGTTTCTCCATGAACTTAATACACTAGATGAATGCTGGATAGCGGTCGATGTGTGGAGTAATAGTAGTAGATGCAGGCAGGAGTCGGTATACTAATCTTGGACGTGATGCCTATATAATGATCATTTCCTGGATATCATCATGATTATTTGAAGTTCTATCAATTGCCCAACAGTAATTCGTTTACCCACGTTTGCTATTTTTCTCGAGAGAAGCCACTAGTGAAACCTACGGCCCCTTGGTCTCCTTCTCATATTATTTGCCTTTGCGATCTATTTTATTTGCCTTTTATTTTAAAATCTGTTAAACCCAAAAATACAAAAATACTTTGCTGCAATTTATTCTTATTTATGTTATTTGGCGGTTGATCTATCAATCTACTACAATTTATTCACGTCCGTTTGCCAATTTCTGGCGCCGTTACCCGAAAGGGATTGACAACCCCTTTTACATGTCGGGTTGCGAGTATTTGTTATTTGTGTGTAGGTGCCGTTTACATATTGTTGCTTGGTTCGATAACCTTGGTTTCATCACTGAGCGAAATACCTACCGTCACTGTGCTGCATCATCCCTTCCTCTTTGGGGAAATACCGATGTAGCTTCAAGCTGCTATCAGTTACCGAGTGGGCCCCGATCTCTACTACGCAACTTTATTCTTGTAGACTCGTGTTGGGCCTCCAAGCGTAGAGTTTTGTAGGACAGTAGAAATTTTCCCTCAAGTGGATGAACTAAGGTTTATCAATCTGTGGAGTTGTGTACCTGAGCATCAACAGGAACAGATCCTACGCAAGTGCCACTCCGAGTCTTACGGAGGATACCACACTAGAGATAGAACTGCACACAAGGTATTGAAATCCAATTTTTATTGGCCTACTCTCTTCAAGGATGCTCGTAAGTTTTTCTTGTCTTGTGATGAATGTCAAAGAATTGGTAATATTAGTAGACCTCAAGAAATGCCTATGAATTATTCACTTGTTATTGAACCATTTGATGTTTGGGGCTTTGATTATATGGGGCCTTTTCCTTCCTCTAATGGGTATAGACATATTTTAGTTGTTGTTGATTACGTTACTAAGTGGGTAGAAGCTATTCCAACTAGTAGTGCTGATCATAACACTTCTATTAAGATTCTTAAAAGAAGACATTTTTCTAAGCTTTGGAGTCCCTAGATATTTAATGACTAATGGTGGTTCACATTTTATTCATCGTGCTTTTCGTAAATTGCTTGCTAAATATGATGTTAACCATAGAATTGCATCTCCATATCATCCTCAGCCTGGTGGGCAAGTAGAATTAAGAAATAGAGAGATTAAATTAATTTTGCAAAAGACTGTTAATAGATCTAGAAAGAATTGGTCTAAGAAACTTGATGATGCATTATGAGCTTATAGAATTGCTTATAAGAACCCCATGGGTATGTCTATAAAATGGTTTATGGAAAAGCATGTCACTTACCTCTTGAACTAGAACACAAAGCTTATTGGGCTATTAAAGAGCTCAACTATGATTTCAAACTTGCCGATGAGAAGAGGTTATTTGACATTAGCTCACTTGATGAATGGAGAACCCAAGCCTATGAGAATGCAAAGTTGTTTAAAGAAAAGGTTAAAAGATGGCATGACAAAAGGATACAAAAGTGTGAGTTTAATGTAGGTGATCATGTTTTGCTATACAACTCTCGTTTAAGATTTTTTGCAGGAACGCTTCTCTCTAAATGGGAAGGTCCTTACATTATCGAGGAGGTCTATCGTTCCGGTGCCATCAAGATCAACAACGCCGAAGGCACTAACCCGAAGGTGGTAAACGGTCAAAGAATCAAACATTATATCTCAGGTACACCCATAAATGTTGAGACCAATATAATTAATACCATAACACCGGAGCAGTACATAAGGGACACTTTCCAGAATGTTTCAGACTCCGAAAAGGAATAGGTATGTGGTACGGTAAGTAAACCAACTCCAAAATTGTTCTAATAGCAATTTTTCTCCGTTTTGGGATATTTAAAAAATTAGGAAAATTAAAAGTAGTCCGAAAGAGACACGAGGCGACCACAAGGGTGGAGGGCACGCCCTACCCCCTGGGTGTGCCCCCCTAACTTGTGGCTACCTCGTGTGCCCTCCGGACTCCGTTTTCTTGCGCAATCCTTCTTTTGGTTGGTAAAAATTCATTATATAATCTCCTGAAGGTTTTGACCACTGTACCATGTCAAAATCCCATGTTTTTGTTTTGAGATGTTTCTGCAGCAGATTTAGAGCAAGATGTCTTCGCAAGAGTCAGTCGTGGAGAGAAGTGTCTCTCATCCGATGCCTGGACCAAGAGCAAACAGCGAAGCTGACCACTTTGGGAAATCAATGGAGGAGGAGATGGAGGCTGACTTGAAGAGAGTAGATGCTACGGAGGAGGATCAAGAAGTTACCTCTCGTCTTCAAGCTAGATTCATGTTGGATGAACTTCATAGCTCAGCAATACCAAATTCGGTCATCCCTCCTAATGCTAGATTTCTATCTTATGAAAATATGAAAAAGAGTGTTACATTTTCCCCCACATCTATGAAACATCCATGGGTGACTGGAGCTCCAGCCATCATACGTAAACTCCGCAAGGAAATAATGGATCTTAAACAGCAAAATAATAAGCTCGAGGAGGAGAATCGCATCCTGAGGGGCATCATCGCCAAGAATATCACATCATCACCTCCGAAGAAAGAGACCTAAATACATGGGTATGGGCACTCCCCTTGGCAACTGCCAAGCTTGCGGGAGGTGCCTCGGTATCGTATCACCATCACACCTTTATCTTTATCGTTTTTCTTAGTTCGATCCTTTTGGTTCTATCTTGATCTAGTATAATAAAGTTTTAGTATGATTTAGCCTTGAGTTTTGCTTTATGTTCCGTCTATGTAATCAAGTCCGTGAGTTATATATAATAAAGAGTAGCTTTGAGTTGAGGGATTTGCTTTCTTTCTATGATCTTGAGGGAATTAAATAAAAGAAAGAATAAAAAGATCATATATCGACCTTATGGACAGTAATGACTTCACATATAAAGAGTATGATGAATAAAAGTTGTTGAGATTTGACAAACATAGTTTTGGTCATTGTTGCAATTAATAGAAAGTAATAAAGAAAGAGAGGCTTCACATATAAATATACTATCTTGGACATCTTTTGTAGTAGTGAGCACTCATTAAAATATGACATGCTAAAAATTTGATGTTGAACAAGGAAGACAACATAATGGTATATGTTTTCTTATATCCGAGTAGAATTTATGTTATCACAGATCATCGAACATGTTGAGCTTGCCTTTCCCTCTCATGCTAGCCAAACTCTTTGCACCAAGTAGAGAAACTACTTGTGCTTCCAAACATCCCTTAAACCAGTCTTGCCATGAGAGTCCACCATACCTACCTATGGATTGAGTAAGCTCCTTCAAGTAAGTTGTCATCGGTGCAAGCAATAAAATTGCTCTCTAAATATGTATGATCTATTAGTGTGAAGAAAATAATCTTTATACGAACTTGTGATATGGAAGAAATAAAAGCAACGGACTGCATAATAAAGTTCTTTATCACAAGCGGCAATATAAAGTGACGTTCTTTTGCATTAAGATTTTGTGCATCTGCCATAAAAGCGCATGACAACCTCTGCTTCCCTTTGCAAAGGGCCTATCTTTTACTTTTATATTCTACCCTTATACAAGAGTCATGGTGATCATCACCTTTCCTTCTTACACTTTTTCCTTTGGCAAGCACTATGTGCTGGAGAGATCCGGATATATATATATCCACTCGGATGTAGGTTATCATAAAGTATTACTGTTGACATTACCCTTGAGGTAAAAGGTTGGGAGGCCAAACTATAAGCCCCTATCTTTCTCTGTGTCCGATTGAAACTTTGAACCCATAGGTACCGTGTGAGTGTTAGCAACTGTGAAAGATTAAATGATAGTTGAGTATGTGGACTGATATGTCTCCAACGTATCTATAATTTATGAAGTATTCATGCTATTATATTATCAACCTTGGATGTTTTATATGCATTTATATGCTATTTTATATTATTTTGGGACTAACCTATTAACCTAGTGCCCAGTGCCAGTTTCTGTTTTTTTCCTTGTTTTTGAGTTTTACAGAAAAGGAATATCAAACGGAGTCCAATTGACGTGCCAATTTTTGACGATTTTTTATGGACCAAAAGAAGACCTCGGAGTAAAAGAGTTGGGCCAGGAGAGTCCCGGGGCATCCACGAGGGTGGGGGCGCGCCTAGCCCCCCAGGCATGTGGTCCTGCCTCGTGGACGCCTCGGGCACCTCCTTGACGTGAGACCGACGCCAAAAATTCCTATAAATACAGAAACCTCGGAAAGTTAACCTAGCTCAGGAGTTCCGCCGCCAGAAGCCTCCGTAGCCACCGAAAACCAATCTAGGCCCTCTCTGGCACCCTGCTGGAGGGGGACATCATCACCGGAGGGCATGAAGGAGGATCCCAGAGGGTCCATCATCACCATGAAGGCCAAGGACCACAGGGAGAACCTCTCCCCATCTAGGGGGGAGGCCATGGAGGAGGAAGCACAAGGGGGAGAACCTCTCCTCCTCTCTCTCGGTGGCCCCAGAGTGCCATCGGGAGGGGAATCATCGCCGCGGTGATCGTCTTCATAAACATCAACATCATCATCACCATCCTCATCTCTTTTATGCAGTCCACTCTCCCGTACCCCGCTGTAATCCCTACTAGAACATGGTGCTTTATGCCACATATTATGATCCAATGATGTGTTGCCATCCTATGATGTTTTGAGTAGATATCCTTTGTCTTTGGGTTGATTGATGATCTAGATTGGTATGAGTTGTACGTTTTACTTTGGTGCTGTCCTATGGTGCCCTCCGTGTCGCGCAAGTGTGAGGGATTCCTGCTATAGGGTGTTGCAATATGTTTATGATTCGCTTATAGTGGGTTGCGTGAGTGACTGAAACACAAACCCGAGTAAGGGGGTTGTTGCGTATGGGATAAAGAGGACTTGATGCTTTAATGCTATGGTTGGGTTTTACCTTAATGATCTTTCGTAGTTGCGGATGCTTGCTAGAGTTCCAACATAAGTGCATATGATCCAAGTAGAGAAAGTATGTTAGTTTATGCCTATCCCTCATATGAAACTGCAATAATGATTACTGGTCTTGTTAACGATTGCCTAGGACAATTCCGCACACCGATCCACCATTATTCCACACTCGCTATTTATAATATTTAGTAACATATTCTAACTTCATGATAACAGCACCTACTTTTATATTTTAGCTCTCCGATATCATACAAAGTTATCCTCTTCATACCCACAACCTAGTTTTATTTCTCGTTGCTAGTTGGAAGCAAATGTTCGGTGTACGTAGAGTCGTATCAGTGGCAGATAGGGCTTGAGAGAATATTGATCTTACCTTTAGCTCCTTGTGGGTTCGACACTCCATACTTATCACTTCCACCTTTGGAAATTGCTACGATGATTCCTTGCACTTGGGGATTATCAAGCTCTTTTCTGGCGCCGTTGCCGGGGAGCAATAGCGTGGGGTTGATATTCTCGTGTGTGCTTGTTTGCTTTCTTCACTAAGTAGATTTTGTTTTTACTTTTTGTTTCTATTTAGTTGTGGGTGAAACATACAAAAAAATTAAAAGAATGAAAATACCAAAAAAAATACTTGCCTCTCATGCCTAAAAAGTTTTCAAAAAGAGAAGTCATTGGAAAGTTATGCATTGAAGAAGTGAGGGTCGACCTTGAGCACTCGTGTTCATGCTCACAGACACAATGTAGATCATGGAAGTTTCTCTGTAAATAATTATCCCCTTATATATATCCATTGTATTATAAAGATAATGTGCCAAGCTTTGGTTTTAGGATGATTAGATTGCTTGTTTACTTTGTGCAGAACAAAAACAGAAACTTTGGCTGTAGCGCGTAATTTTACATTTTTTACTGGAAAGTCAAATGGGTCTGAAACTTTTTGCACATTATTTATGTATAAATTTTTCAAATTTTCAAATTTATTTCATAATTTTTGACGATACAGAAGTTTACTAAACCTTCAGATTACTACAGACCGTCCTGTTTTGGACAGATTCTGTTTTTCGTGTGTTGTTTGCTTATTTTGATGAATCTATTGGTAGTATCGGGGGGTATGAACCATGGTGAAGTTGGAATACAGGGTATATAGTTCTAATATGAAATTGGAATGAGTTTGCAATAGTACCTAAAGGTAGTGATTTGCTTTATTATACTAACGGATCTCACAAAGTTTTTGTTAAGTTCTTTGTGGATGAAGTGTTCGAAGAATGGGGAGTTACCGATGTGAGAGAATAAAGAGAGGCATGAGATCAATCTTGGGGATGCCCAAGGCACCCCAAGTAAATATTCTAACGATACTCAATAATCTAAGCTTGGGGATGCCCCGGTTGGCATCCCATCTTTCTTCTTCAACAATTATCGGTATACCTCGGTTTTTGTTTCGTTCACATGATTTGTGTATTTTTTTTATTCCTTTATGAACCATGATAGTATGAGATATCCCTTCATTGATTTATAGAATGCTTCATGTGCTTCACTTATATCTTTTAAGTATGATCTTATAGAATTGCTCTTTGTGCTTCACTTAAATCTTTTGAGTATGATTTTATAGAATGCTTTGTGTGCTTCACTTATACATTTTGAGCTTAGACATTGGTTAGTTTATATTAATTGTAGAAAGCTCCATGAACTTCACTTATATCTTTTGGAGTATGAATAATACTATCATGTAAAGCGGGTTTGGAAGAGTGTCAACTCTAGGAACTAGTGATCCCGCTATTCCGAATGAGAAGAATTTTGCTTATGTGGAGAGTAGAAAAATTTCTATGCTTGTAGATCATGAAAAGAATGCTTTATGTGATGGTTATATTGTTGAAATCATTCATGATGCTACTTAAAATTATTATGAGGGAGGAATACATGCTTGTAGGAGTGCAATAATATCAAGTTTTTCTCTCTATGTGCTTAAAGTTTTGAAGTTATACTTGTTTTTCCTTCCTATGCTAGTTGATTCTTGTTCCCATAAATTGTGTGCTCACAAAATCCCTAGGCATAGGAAGTGGGTTAGGTTTAAATGTGCTAGTCATATTCTTCATGATGCTCTCTTTATGTTCAAGTCTTATCTTTCATGTGAGCATCATTGAAATCATCATGCCTAGCTAAAAGGCATTAAAGAAAAGCGCTTGTTGGGAGACAACCCCATATTTACCCTTACTGTTTTTTGTGTGTTTACATGATTAAGCTACTGCAGTAATCATGTTTTATAGCTTTTGTTTCAATAAAGTTCCAAGTAAGACCTTTGGGAAGACTTGGGTGAAAGTTAATGCGATCTTGCTGTAAAAAACAGAAACTTTGCGCTCACGAGATTAGCTGCCATTTTTACAGAAGAGTGCTTTGGTGCTGATTCTTTTTGAAGAATATTAATAGACAAATTCCTCACATCCACCAATTTATTTATAATTGTTTGAGTAGCAGAAGTATGGTTAGTGTTCAGATCATTACAGACTGTTCTGTTTCTGACAGATTCTGTTTTCATTGCATAGTTTGCTTGTTTTCTAGTTTCTATAACTTATATTCTCAATATAAATTATAGAAATGATATGGTACAGTAGGCATTGTGTGAGAACAATTACGATCTTTGTCTTTGACAATACCAAGGTGAATGGTTTACTCTTTATCATACTAACCTATCTCACGGAGTTCTGTTAAGTTTTGTGTGATTGAAGTTTTCAAGCTTTGGGTGAGATATCGATATGAGGAGAATAAGGAGTGGAAAGACCCTAAGCTTGGGTATGACCAAGGCACCGCAAGGTAATATTCAAGGAAGACTCAAGCGCCTAAGCTTGGGGATGCCCCGGAAGGCATCCCCTCTTTCGTCTTCAAAACTATCGGTATACCTTACTCGGAGCTATATTTTTATTTGTCACATGATATGTGTTTTGCTTGGAGCGTATTTTCAATTCTACTTTTTGTTTGAATAAAATCATTGGATCTGAAATCTTAAATGAAAAAGAATCCTCCCATGGCTAGTTAGTTATTTGACTACTCAGTGTCCTTCACTCATATCTTTTTGGAGTAGTTTGTCATTACTCACGTGCTTCACATATATCCTATGAGTAAATGGTTGAATGAATTGAATATCATAAATCTCAATTTATATATGTTTCATATGCTTATACCATGGGGAGTAATGACTTCACATAGAATAAGTATAGTTAGTAAACTTATTGAAAGTTAGCAAACGTAGAATTGGTCACTTGAACAATTCATGAAAGAATATTGAAGGAAGAGAGATTTCACATATAAATATACTATCTTGGAAATATTTTGTAATTGTGAGCACTCATTAAAATATTACATGCTAAAATGTTGATGTCGGACAAGGAAGACAACGTAATGGGTTATGTTTTCTTATATCCGAAATAAAGTATATTGTCTTGGATCATCCAACATGTTGAGTTTGCTTTTCCCCCTCATGCTAGCCAAATTCTTTGCACCAAGTAGAGATACTACTTGTGCTTCCAAACATTCCTTAAACCAGTTTTGCCATGAGAGTCCACCATACCTACCTATGGATTGAGTAAGATCCTTCAAGTAAGTTGTCATCGGTGCATGCAATAAAAATTGCCCTCTAAATATGTATAATCTATTAATGTGGAGAAAATAAGGTTTATACGATCTTGTGATGTGGAAGAAATAAAAGCGACGGACTACATAATAAAGGTCCATATCACAAGTGGCAATATAAAGTGACGTTCTTTTGCATTAAGATTTTGTGCATCCAACCATAAAAGCGCATGAAAACCTCTGCTTCCCTCTACGAAGGGCCTATCTTTTACTTTTATCTTCTACCTTATGCAAGAGTCATGGTGATCTTCACCTTTCCTTTTTACATTTTATCCTTTGGCAAGCACATTGTGTTGGAAAGATCCTGATATATATATATACATACATACATATATATATATATATATATATCCAATTGGATGTAAGTTATCATGAACTATTATTGTTGATGTTACCCTTGAGGTAAAAGGTTGGGAGGCGAATCTATAAGCCCCTATCTTTCTCTGTGTCCGATTAAAACTTTGAACCCATAAATATCACGTGATAAATGTTTATTATTCATGCTAGAATTGTATTAACCGGAAACATAATACATGTGTGAATACATAGACAAATAGAGTGTCACTAGTATGCCTCTACTTGACTAGCTCGTTAATCGAAGATGGTTATGTTTCCTAACCATAAACAAAAGAGTTGTTATTTGATTAACGGGATCACATCATTAGGTGAATGATCTGATTGACATGACCCATTCCATTAGCTTAGCACCCGATCGTTTAGTATGTTGCTATTGCTTTCTTCATGACTTATACATGTTCCTATGACTATGAGATTATGCAACTCCCGTTTGCCGGAGGAACACTTTGTGTGCTACCAAACATCACAACGTAACTGGGTGATTATAAAGGTGCTCTACAGGTGTCTCCAAAGGTACATGTTGGGTTGGCATATTTCGAGATTACGATTTGTCACTCCGATTGTCGGAGAGGTATCTCTGGGCCCTTTCGGTAATGCACATCACATAAGCCTTGCAAGAATTGCAACTAATGAGTTAGTTGTGAGATGATGTATTACGGAACGAGTAAAGAGACTTGCCGGTAACGAGATTGAACTAGGTATTGAGATACCGACGATCGAATTTCGGGCAAGTAACATACCGATGACAAAGGGAACAACGTATGTTGTTATGCGGTCTGACCGATAAAGATCTTCATAGAATATGTAGGAGCCAATATGGGCATCCAGGTCCCTCTATTGGTTATTGACCGGAGACGTGTCTTGGTCATGTCTACATTGTTCTCGAACCGTAGGGTCCGCACGCTTAAGGTTTCGATGATAGTTATATAATGAGTTTATGAGTTTTGATGTACCGAAGGAGTTCGGAGTCCCGGATGAGATCGGGGACATGACGAGGAGTCTCGAAATGGTCGAGACGTAAAAATTGATATATTGGATGACTATATTCGGACATCGGAAAGGTTCCGAGTGGTTCGGGTATTTTTTGGAGTACCGGGGAGTTACGGGAATACGGGGGAGAAGTATTGGGCCTTATTGGGCTATACGGGAAAGAGAGAGGGGCTGCCTAGGGCAGGCCGCGCCCCCCCCCCCCCCAAGGCCTAGTCCGAATTGGACTAGGGGGAGGGGCTGCGCCCCTCCTTCCTTCCCTTCTCCCTTCCCCTTCCTTGTCTCCTACTCCTACTACATGGAAGGACTCCTAGTTGGACTAGGAAAGGGGGAATCCTACTCCCGGTGGGAGTAGGACTCCCCTAGGGCGCGCCATAGAGAGGGCCGTCCCTCCCCTCCTCCACTCCTTTATATACGGGGGCAGGGGGCACCCCATAGACACACAAGTTGATCCACGTGATCATATTCTTAGCCGTGTGGGGTGCCCCCTTCCACCATAGTCCTCGATAATATTGTAGCGGTGCTTAGGCGAAGCCCTGCGACGGTAGTGCATCAAGATCGTCACCACGCCGTCGTGCTGACAGAACTCTTCCCCGACACTTTGCTGGATCGGAGTCCGGGGATCGTCATTGAGCTGAACGTGTGCTAGAACTCGGAGGTGCCATAGTTTCGGTGCTTGATCGGTCGGGCCGTGGAGACGTACGACTACATCAACCAAACACTTCTGTTGTCGATCTACAAGGGTACGTAGATCACACTCTCCCCTCTCGTTGCTATGCATCACCATGATCTTGCGTGTGCGTAGGAATTTTTTTGAAATTACTACGAAACCCAACAGTGGTATCAGAGCCAGGTTTTATATGTTGATGTTATATGCACGAGTAGAACACAAGTGAGTTATGGGCGATATAAGTCATACTGCTTACCAGCATGTCATACTTTGGTTCAGCGGTATTGTTGGACGAAGCGGCCCGGACCGACATTACGCGTACGCTTACGCGAGACCGGTTCTCCCGACGTGCTTTGCACATAGGTGGCTTGCGGGTGACAGTTTCTCCAACTTTAGTTGAACCGAGTGTGGCTACGCCCGGTCCTTGCGAAGGTTAAAACAGCACCAACTTGACAAACTATCGTTGTGGTTTTGATGCGTAGGTAAGATTGGTTCTTGCTTAAGCCCGTAGCAGCCACGTAAAACTTGCAACAACAAAGTAGAGGACGTCTAACTTGTTTTTGCAGGGCATGTTGTGATGTGATATGGTCAAGACATGATGCTAAAAAAATTATTGTATGAGATGATCATGTTTTGTAACCGAGTTATCGGCAACTGGCAGGAGCCATATGGTTGTCGCTTTATTGTATGCAATGCAATCGTGCTGTAATGCTTTACTTTATCACTAAGCGGTAGCGATAGTCGTGGAAGCATAAGATTGGCGAGACGACAATGATGCTACGATGGAGATCATGGTGTCGCGCCGGTGACGATGGTGATCACGACGGTGCTTCGAAGATGGAGATCACAAGCACAAGATGATGATGGCCATATCATATCACTTATATTGATTGCATGTGATGTTTATCTTTTATGCATCTTATCTTGCTTTGATTGACGGTAGCATTATAAGATGATCTCTCACTAATTATCAAGAAGTGTTCTCCCTGAGTATGCACCGTTGCGAAAGTTCTTCGTGCTGAGACACCACATGATGATCGGGTGTGATAGGCTCTACGTTCAAATACAACGGGTGCAAAACAGTTGCACACGCAGAATACTCAGGTTATACTTGACGAGCCAAGCATATACAGATATGACCTTGGAACACGGAGACCGAAAGGTCGAGCGTGAATCATATAGCAGATATGATCAACATAATGATGTTCACCAATGAAACTACTCCATCTCACGTGATGATCGGACATGGTTTAGTTGATTTGGATCACGTAATCACTTAGAGGATTAGAGGAATGTCTATCTAAGTGGGAGTTCTTAAGTAATATGATTAATTGAACTTAAATTTATCATGAAACTTAGTCCTGGTAGTATTTTGCAAATTATGTTGTAGATCAATAGCTCGCGTTGTTGCTTCCATGTGTTTATTTTGATATGTTCCTAGAGAAAATTGTGTTGAAAGATGTTAGTATCAATGATGCGGATTGGATCCGTGATCTGAGGTTATCCTCATTGCTGCACAGAATAATTATGTCCTTGATGCACCGCTAGGTGACGGACCTATTGCAGGAGCAGATGCAGACGTTATGAACGTTTGGCTAGCTCAATATGATGACTACTTGATAGTTTAGTGCACCATGCTTAATGGCTTAGAATCGGGACTTCAAAGACATTTTGAACGTCATGGAGCATATGACATGTTCCAGGAGTTGAAGTTAATATTTCAAGCAAATAGCTGAGTTGAGAGATATGAAGTCTCCAACAAGTTCTATAGCTAAAAGATGGAGGAGAATCGCTCAACTAGTGAGCATGTGCTTAGATTGTCTGAGTACTACAATCGCTTGAATCAAGTGGGAGTTAATCTTCCAGATAAGATAGTGATTGATAGAATTCTCTAGTCACCATCACCAAGTTAGTAGAACTTCATGATGAACTATGATATGCAAGGGATAACAGAAACGATTCCCAAGCTCTTCGTAATGAGGAAATTGACGAAGGTAGAAATCGAGAAAAACATCAAGTGTTGATGGTAGACAAGACCACTAGTTTCAAGAAAAGGGCAGAGGGAAGAAGGGGAACTTCAAGAAGAACAGCAAGCAAATTGCTGCTCAAGTGAAGAAACCCAAGTCTGGTCCTAAGCCTGAGACTAAGTGCTTCTACTGCAAAGGGGCTGGTCACTGGAAGCGGAACTACCCCAAGTGATTGGCGGATAAGAAGGATGGCAAAGTGAACATAAGTATATTTGATATACATGTTATTGATGTGAACTTTACTAGTGTTTATAGCAACCCCTCAGTATTTGATACTAGTTCAGTTGCTAAGATTAGTAACTCGAAACGGGAGTTGCAGAATAAACAGAGACTAGTTAAGGATGAAGTGACGATGTGTGTTGGAAGTGGTTCCAAGATTGATATGATCATCATCGCAGACTCCCTGTACTTTCGAGATTAGTGTTGAACCTATATAAGTGTTATTTGGTGTTTGCGTTGAGCATGAATATGATTTGATCATGTTTATTACAATACGGTTATTCATTTAAGTTAGAGAACAATTGTTGTTCTGTTTACATGAATAAAACCTTCTATGGTCATACACACCAGCGAAAATGGTTTGTTGGATCTCGATTGTAGTGATACACATATTCATAATATTGAAGCCAAAAGATGCAAAGTTAATAATGATAGTGCAACTTATTTGTAGCACTGCCGTTTAGGTCATATTGGTGTAAAGTGCATGAAGAAACTCCATGCTGATGGGATTTTGGAATCACTTGATTATGAATCACTTGATTATGAATCACTTGATGCTTGCGTACCATGCCTCATGGGCAAGATGACTAAGAGTCAGTTCTCCGGAGCGAGCAACTGACTTATTGGAAATAATACATACTGATGTATGCGGTCCGATGAGTGTTAAGGCTCACGGCAAGTATCATTATTTTCTGAACTTCACAGATGATTTGAGCAGATATGGGTATATCTACTTGATGGAACATAAGTCTGAAACATTTGAAGAGTTCAAAGAATTTCAGAGTGAAGTGGAAAATCATCGTGACAAGAAAATAAAGTTTCTACGAATTGATCGCGGAGACAAATATTTGAGTTACGAGTTTGGCCTTCAGTTAAAAACAATGTGAAATAGTTTCACTACTCACGCCACCTGGAACACCACAGCATAATGGTGTGTCCGAACATCATAACCGTACTTTATTAGATATGGTGCGAACTATGATGTCTCTTACCAATCTACCACTATCATTTTGGGATTATGCATTAGAGACAACTGCATTCACGTTAAATAGGGCACCATCTAAATCCATTGAAACGACACCGTATGAACTATGGTTTGGCAAGAAACCTAAGCTGTCGTTTCTTAAAGTTTGAGGTTGCAATGCTTATGTGAAAAAGTTTCAACCTGATAAGCTCAAACCCAAATCGGAGAAGTGCGTCTTCATAGGATACCCAAAAGAAAATGTTGGGTACACCTTCTATCACAGATCCGAAGGCAAGATATTCGTTGCTGAGTATGGATCCTTTCTAGAGAAGGAGTTTCTCTCGAAAGAAGTGAGTGGGAGGAAAGTAGAACTTGACGAGGTAACTGTACCTACTCCCTTATTGGAAAGTAGTACATCACAGAAACCTGTTTCTGCGACACCTACACCAATTAGTGAGGAAGCTAATGATAATGATCATGAAACTTCAGAACAAGATACTACTGAACCTCGTAGATCAACCAGAGTGAGATCCGCGCCAGAGTGGTACGGTAATCCTGTTCTGGAAGTCATGCTACTAGATCATTATGAACCTACGAACTATGAAGAAGCGATGGTGAGCCCAGATTCCGCGAAATGGCTTGAAGCCATGAAATCTGAGATATGATCCATGTATGAGAACAAAGTATGGACTTTGATGGATTTGCCCAATGATCGGCAAGCCATAGAAAATAAATGGATCTTCAAGAGGAAGACGGACGCTAATAGTAGTGTTACTATCTACAAAGCTCGATTTGTCGCAAAAGGTTTTCGGCAAGTTCAAGGGATTGACTACGATGAGACCTTCTCACCCGTAGCGATGCTTAAGTCTGTCCGAATCATGATAGCAATTGCCGCATTTTATGAAATCCAGCAAATGGATGTCAAAACTGCATTCCTGAATGGATTTCTGGAAGAAGAGTTGTATATGATGCAGCCGGAAGGTTTTGTCGATCCAAAAGGAGCTAACAAAGTGTGCAAGCTCCAGCGATCCATTCATGGACTGGTGCAAGCCTCTCGGAGTTGGAATAAACGCTTTGATAGTATGATCAAAGCATATAGTTTTATACAGACTTGCGGTGAAGCCTGTATTTTAAGAAAGTGAGTGGGAGCACTACAGCATTTCTGATAAGTATATGTGAATGACATATTGTTGATCAGAAATAATGTAGAATTATTCTGCAAAGCATAAAGGAGTGTTTTTAAAGAAGTTTTTCAAAGAAAGACCTCGGTGAAGTTGCTTACATATTAAGCATCAAAATCTATAGAGATAGATCAAGACGCTTGATAAGTTTTTTCAATGAGTACATACCTTGACAATATATTGAAGTAGTTCGAAAATGGAACAGTCAAAGAAAGAGTTCTTGGCTGTGTTACAAGGTATGAAATTGAGTAAGACTCAAAAGCCCGACCACAGCAGAAGATAGAAAGAGGATGAAAGTCATTCCCTATGCCTCAGCCATAGGTTCTATAAAGTATGCCATGATGTGTACCAGATCTATTGTATGCCCTACACTGTGTTAAGCAAGGGAGTACAATAGTGATCTAAGAGTAGATCACTGGACATTGGTCAAAATTATCCTTAGTGGAATAAGGAAATATTTCTCGATTATGGAGGTGACAAAAGGTTCGTCGTAATAGGTTACGTCGATGCAAGTTTTGACACAGATCTGGATGACTCTAAGTCTCGATCTAGATACATATTGAAAGTGGGAGCAATTAGCTAGAGTAGCTCCATGCAGAGCATTGTAGACATAGAATTTGCAAAATACTTACGAATCTGTATGTGACAGACCCGTTGACTAAAATTATCTCACAAACAAAACATGATCACACCTTAGTATTCTTTGGGTGTTAATTACATAAATGATGTGAACTAGATTATTGACTCTAGTAAACCCTTTGGGTATAGGTCACATGACGATGTGAACTATGGGTGTTAATCACATGGTGATGTGAACTCTTAGTGTTGAATCACATGGCGATGTGAACTAGATTGTTGACTCTAGTGCAAGTGGGAGACTGAAGGAAATATGCCCTAGAGGCAATAATAAAGTTATTATTTATTTCCTTATATCATGATAAATGTTTATTATTCATGCTAGAATTGTATTAACCGGAAACATAATACATGTGTGAATACATAGACAAACAGAGTGTCACTAGTATGCCTCTACTTGACTAGCTCGTTAATCGAAGATGGTTATGTTTCCTAACCATAAACAAAAGAGTTGTTATTTGATTAACGGGATCACATCATTAGGTGAATGATCTGATTGACATGACCCATTCCATTAGCTTAGCACCCAATCGTTTAGTATGTTGCTATTGCTTTCTTCATGACTTATACATGTTCCTATGACTATGAGATTATGCAACTCCCGTTTGCCGGAGGAACACTTTGTGTGCTAGCAAACGTCACAACGTAACTGGGTGATTATAAAGGTGCTCTACAGGTGTCTCCAAAGGTACATGTTGGGTTGGCGTATTTCGAGATTAGGATTTGTCACTCCGATTGTCGGAGAGGTATCTCTGGGCCCTCTCGGTAATGCACATCACATAGGCCTTGCAAGCATTGCAACTAATGAGTTAGTTGTGAGATTATGTATTACGGAACGAGTAAAGAGACTTGCCGGTAACGAGATTGAACTAGGTATTGAGATACCAACGATCGAATCTCGGGCAAGTAACATACCGATGACAAAGGGAACAACGTATGTTGTTATGCGGTCTGACCGATAAAGATCTTCATAAAATATGTAGGAGCCAATATGGGCATCCAGGTCCCGCTATTGGTTATTGACCGGAGACGTGTCTCGGTCATGTCTACATTGTTCTCGAACCGTAGGGTCCGCACGCTTAAGGTTTCGATGACAGTTATATAATGAGTTTATGAGTTTTGATGCACCGAAGGAGTTCGGAGTCCCGGATGAGATCGGGGACATGACGAGGAGTCTCAAAATGGTTGAGACATAAAAATCGATATATTGGACGGCTATATTCGGACATCGGAAAGGTTCCGAGTGGTTCGGGTATTTTTCGGAGTACCAGGGAGTTACGGGAATACGGGGGAGAAGTATTGGGCCTTGTTGGGCTATACGGGAAAGAGAGAGGGGCTGCCTAGGGCAGGCCGCGCGCCCCCCAAGGCCTAGTCCGAATTGGACTAGGGGGAGGGGCTGCGCCCCCTCCTTCCTTCCCTTCTCCCTTCCCCTTCCTTGTGTCCTACTCCTACTACATGGAAGGACTCCTAGTTGGACTAGGAAAGGGGGAATCCTACTCCCGGTGGGAGTAGGACTCCCCTAGGGCGCGCCATAGAGAGGGTCGGCCCTCCCCTCCTCCACTCCTTTATATACGGGGGCAGGGGGCACCCCATAGACACACAAGTTGATCCACGTGATCATATTCTTAGCCATGTGCGGTGCCCCCTTCCACCATAGTCCTCGGTAATATTGTAGCGGTGGTTAGGCGAAGCCCTGCGACGGTAGTGCATCAAGATCGTCACCACGCCGTCGTGCTGACGGAACTCTTCCCCGACACTTTGCTGGATCGGAGTCCGGGGATCGTCATCGAGCTGAACGCGTGCTAGAACTCGGAGGTGTCGTAGTTTCGGTGCTTGATCGGTCAGGCCGTGGAGACGTATGACTACATCAACCAAACGCTTCCGTTGTCGATCTACAAGGGTACGTAGATCACACTCTCCCCTCTCGTTGCTATGCATCACCATGATCTTGCGTGTGCGTAGGAATTTTTTTGAAATTACTACGAAACCCAACAGAAACCTCGGAAAATTAACCTAGATCGGGAGTTCCGCCGCCAGAAGCCTCCGTAGCCACCGAAAACCAATCTAGGCCCTCTCTGGCACCCTGCTGGAGGGGGCCATCATCACCGGAGGGCATGGAGGAGGATCCCAGAGGGGCCATCATCACCATGAAGGCCAATGACCAGAGGGAGAACCTCTCCCCATCTAGGGGGGAGGCCATGGAGGAGGAAGCACAAGGGGGAGAACCTCTCCTCCTCTCTCTCGGTGGCACCGGAGTGCCATCGGGAGGGGAATCATCGCCGCGGTGATCGTCTTCATCAGTATCACCATCCTCATCTCTTTTACGCGGTCCACTCTCCCGCACCCCACTGTAATCCCTACTTGAACATGGTGCTTTATGCCACATATTATGATCCAATGATGTGTTGCCATCCTATGATGTTTTTAGTAGATATCCTTTGTCTTTGGGTTGATTGATGATCTAGATTGGTATGAGTTGTATGTTTTACTTTGGTGTTGTCCTATGGTGTCCTCCGTGTCGCCCAAGAATGAGGGATTCCCGCTATAGGGTGTTGCAATACGTTTATGATTCGCTTATAGTGGGTTGCGTGAGTGACTGAAACACAAACCCGAGTAAGGGGGTTGTTGCGTATGGGATAAAGAGGACTTGATGCTTTAATGCTATGGTTGGGTTTTACCTTAATGATCTTTAGTAGTTGTGGATGCTTGCTAGAGTTCCAATCATAAGTGCATATGATCCAAGTAGAGAAAGTATGTTAGCTTATGCCTCTCCCTCATATGAAACTGCAATAGTGATTACCGGTCTTGTTAACGATTGCCTAGGACAATTCCGCACACCGACCCACCATTATTCCACACTCGCTATTGATAATATTTAGTAATATATTCTAACTTCATGATAACATCACCTACTTTTATATTTTAGCTCTCCGATATCATACAAAGTTATCCTCTTCATACCCACAACCTAGTTTTATTTCTCGTTGCTAGTTGGAAGCAAATGTTCGGTGTACGTAGAATCGTATCAGTGGCAGATAGGGCTTGAGAGAATATTGATCTTACCTTTAGCTCCTTGTGGGTTCGACACTCCATACTTATCACTTCCACCTTTGGAAATTGCTACGATGATTCCTTGCACTTGGGGATTATCAAGGACTTGCTAAAAAGCTCTTGAAGTAACTCTTTCCGATATTATGATAAATTGCAATTGCTTCAATGACTAAGATCATAGTTTGTTAGTTTTCAATGAAGTTTTGTATTCATACTTTACCTTGTGAAAGAATTGTTACTTTAGCACAAGAAATTATATGGCATTATATGTTGTTGTTCTAAAGATGATCATGATGCCCTCATGTCCGTATTTTATTTTACCGACACCTCTATCTCTAAACATGTGGAAATATTTTTTGATACCGGCTTTCTCTTGAGGACAAGCGAGGTCTAATCTTGGGGGAGTTGATACATCCATTTTGCATCATGCTTTTATATTGGTATTTATTGCATTATGGGCTGGTATTACACATTATATCACAATACTTATGCATTTTCTCTCGTATTCTATAAGGTTTACATGAAGAGGGAGAATGTCGGCACCTGGAATTCTGGACTGGAAAAGGAGAAAATATTAGAGACCTATTATGCATAGCTTCAAAAGTCCTGAAACTTCACGGAGAATATTTTTGGAATAAATAAAAAATATTGGGTGAAGAAAGCACCAGAGGGGGGCACCTGCCAGCCACAAGGGTGTTGGGCGCGCCCCCGTCCTTGTGGGCCCCCTGGCAGGCCCCCGACGCCCATCTTCTGCTATATGGTGTGTTTTGACCTGGAAAAAATCAGAAGGAAGCTTACGGGATGAAGTGCCGCCGTCTTGAGGCGGAACCTGGGCAGAGCCAATCTAGGGCTCCGGCGGAGTGATACTTCGATTTTGCATCATGCTTTTATATCAATATTTATTGCATTATGGGCTGTTATTACACATTATGTCACAATACGTATGCCTATTCTCTCTTATTTTACAAGGTTTACATAAAGAGGGAGAATGCCGGCAGCTGGGATTCTGGCTGGAAAAGGAGCAAATATTAGAGACCTATTCTGCACAGCTCCAAAAGTCCTGAAACTTCATGGATGATGTTTTACAAATATATAAAAAACATTGAGAGCAAGAACTTCACCAGGGGGGCCACACCCTGCCCACGAGGGTGGGGGCGCGCCCTACCCCCTAGGCGCGCCCCCCTACCTTGTGGGCCCCCTGGTGGCCCTCCGGTGACCATCTTCTGTTATATGGAGTGTTTCGATGGGAAAAAATCATAAGCCATCTTCTCGGACAAAACTCCGCCGCCACGAGGCAGAACCTTGACGGAATCAATCTAGGGCTCTGGCGGAGCTGTTCTGCCGGGGAAACTTCCCTCCCAGAGGGGGAAATCATCGCCATCGTCATCACCAACTCTCCTCTCATCGGGAGAGGGCAATCTCCATCAACATCTTCATCAGCACCATCTCATCTCAAATCCCTAGTTCATCTCTTGTACCCAATTCTTGTCTCCAATTCCGGGATTGGTGCTAGTAGGTTGCTAATAGTGTTAATTACTCCTTGTAGTTGATGCTAGTTGGTTTAATTGGTGGAAGATCATATGTTTAGATCCTATATGCACATTAATACCCCTCTGATTATGAACATGTTTATGCTTTGTGAGTAGTTACTTTTGTTCCTGAGGACATGGGAGAAGTCTTGCTATTAGTAGTCATGTGAATTTGGTATTCGTTCGATATTTTGATGAGATGTATGTTGTCTCTCCTCTAGTGGTGTTATGTGAACGTCGACTACATGACACTTCACCATTGTTTGGGCCTAGCGGAAGGCATTGGGAAGTAATAAGTAGATGATGGGTTGCTAGAGTGACAGAAGCTTAAACCCTAGTTTATGCGTTGCTTCGTAAGGGGCTGATTTGGATCCATATGTTTCATGATATGGTTAGGTTTACCTTAATACTTTTGTTGTATTTGCGGATGCTTGCAATAGAGGTTAATCATAAGTGGGATTCTTGTCCAAGTAAGGGCAGCACCCAAGCACCGGTCCACCCACATAACAAATTATCAAAGTACCGAACGCGAATCATATGAGCGTGATGAAAACTAGCTTGACGATATTCCCATGTGTCCTCGGGAGCGCTTTACATCATATAAGAGTTTGTCCAGGCTTGTCCTTTGCTACAAAAAGGATTGGGCCACCTTGCTGCACCTTATTTACTTTTGTTACTTGTTGCTCGTTACAAATTATCTTATCACAAAACTATCTGTTACCACTTTCAGTACTTGCAGAGAATACCTTGCCGGAAACCGCTTATCATTTCCTTCTGCTCCTCATTGGGTTCGACACTCTTACTTATCGAAAGGACTATGATAGATCCCCTATACTTGTGGGTCATCAAGACTCTTTTCTGGCGCCGTTGCCGGGGAGTGAAGCGCCTTTGGTAGGTGGAATTTGGTATGGATTAATTTATATAGTGTGCTGAAATTTACTGTCACTTGTTACTATGGAAAGTAATCCTCTGAAGGGCTTGTTCAGGGTATCTTCACCCCGACCAGTAGAGCAAAGAGTTGCTCCTCAACCTACTGAACCTACTGAAAATGAAAATGCTTGCTTTGAAATTCCTTTGGGTATGGTAGAAAAACTGCTAGCTAATCCTTTTTTAGGAGATGGAACAAAACATCCTGATGAACATCTGATATATGTGGATCAAGTTTGTGGATTATTTAAGCTTGCAGGTGTACCCGAAGATGTCGTTAAGAAGAAGGTCTTTCCCTTATCTTTGAGGGGAGACGCATCGACATGGTATAGGCTATGTGATGATATGAGGTCTTGGAATTACAAACGATTGAAATTGGAATTTCATCAGAAGTTTTATCCTATGCATCTTGTTCATCGTGATCACAATTATATATATAATTTTTGGCCTCGCGAAGGAGAAAGCATCGCTCAAGCCTGGGGGAGGCTTAAATCAATGTTATATTCATGCCCCAATCATGAGCTCTCAAGAGAAATGATTATTCAAAAAATTTATGCTCGACTTTTTGGTAACAATCGCACCATGCTTGATACTTCTTGTGCTGGCTCTTTTATGATGAAGACTATTGAATTCAAATGGGGTTTATTGGAAAGAATTAAACGGAACTCTGAAGATTGGGACCTCGACAATGGTAAGGAGTCAGGTATGACACCTAGTTTTGATTGTGTTAAATCTTTTATGGATACCGATAGTTTTCATAAATTTAGCACTAAATATGGACTTGACTCTCAGATAGTAGCTTCTTTCTGTGAATCTTTTGCTACCTATGTTGATCTCCCCAAGGAGAAGTGGTTTAAATATCATCCTCCCATAGAAGTAAAAGTAGCTGCACCTATTAAAGTTGAAGAAAAGATTATTACTTATAATGATCCTATTGTTCCTACTTCTTATGTTGAGAAACCACCTTTCCCTGTTAGGATAAAGGATCATGCTAAAGCTTCAACTGTGGTTCGTAAAAGCAATATTAAAACATATACACCTCCTGAGCAAGTTAAAGTTGAACCTAATATTGCTATTGTTAAAGATCTCTTGTCTAATAATATAGATGGGCATGTTATTTATTTCTGTAATGGAACTGCTAGAATTGCTAAAATAAGAGATCTGTGGTAGGCATGCCTGTTATTTCTGTTAAAATAGGAGATCATTGTTATCATGGCTTATGTGATATGGGTTCTAGTGCTAGTGCAATACCTTATTCTTTATACCAAGAAGTTATGCATGATATTACACCTGCTGAGATGGAAGATACTGATGTTACAATTAAACTTGCTAATAGAGATACTATTTCACCAATGGGAATTGTTAGAGATGTTGAAGTCTTGTGTGGGAAAACTAATATCCTACTGATTTTCTTGTTCTTGGTTCCCCACAAGATAGTTTTTGTCCCATTATATTCGGTAGACCCTTCTTAAATACTGTTAATGCTACCATAGATTGCAAAAGGGATGTTGTTACTGTCGGTTTAGATGATATGACTCATGAATTTAATTTTTCTCAATTTAGTAGACAACACCGTGAAGAAGAATTACCTAGTAAGGCTGAAATTATTGGTCTTTCTTCTATTGCCGTACCTCCTAGTGATCCTTTAGAACAATATTTGCTAGACTATGAAAATGATATGTTTATGAATGAAAGAAGGGAATTAGATGAAGTATTCTTTAAACAGGAACCTATTCTGAAAAACAATTTACCTGTTGAAATCCTAGGGGATCCTCCTCCACCCAAGGGTGATCCCGTGTTTGAGCTTAAACCGTTACCTGATACTCTTAAATATGCTTATCTTGATGAGAAAAAGATATATCCAGTTATTATTAGTGCTGACCTTTCAGAACATGAAGAAGAGAGATTATTGAATACTCTGAAGAAGCATTGTGCTGCTATTGGGTATACTCTTGATGATCTTAAGGGCATTAGTCCCACTCTATGTCAACATAAAATTAATTTGGAAGAAGATGCTAAACCAGCTCGTGATCATCAACGCCGTCTGAATCCTAAAATGAAAGAAGTGGTAAGAAAGGAGATACTAAAGCTCCTTGAGGCAGGTATAATTTATCCCGTTGCTGATAGTAAGTGGGTAAGTCCTGTCCATTGTGTCCCTAAGAAGGGAGGTATTACTATTGTTCCTAATGACAAAGATGAATTGATTCCTCAAAGAATTATTACTTGTTATAGGATGGTAATTGATTTCCGCAAATTAAATAAGGCTACTAAAAAAGATCATTACCCCTTACCTTTTATCGATCAAATGCTAGAAAGATTATCCAAACATACACATTTTTGCTTCCTAGATGGTTATTCTAGTTTCTCTCAAATACCTGTGTCAGCTAAAGATCAATCAAAGACTACTTTTACATGCCCTTTTGGTACTTTTGCTTATAGACATATGCCTTTTGGTTTATGTAATGCACCTGCTACCTTTCAAAGATGCATGATGGCTATATTCTCTGACTTTTGTGAAAAGATTTGTGAGGTGGATGACTTTTCCGTCTATGGATCTTCTTTTGATGATTGCTTGAGAAACCTTGATCGAGTTTTGTAGAGATGTGAAGAAACTAATCTTGTCTTGAATTGGGAAAGTGCCACTTTATGGTTAATGAAGGTATTGTCTTGGGGCATAAAGTTTCTGAAAGAGGTATTGAAGTTGATAAAGCCAAGGTTGATGCTATTGAAAATATGCCATGTCCCAAGGACATCAAAGGTATAAGAAGTTTCCTTGGTCATGCTGGTTTTTATAGGAGGTTCATTAAGGACTTCTCAAAAATCTCTCGGCCTCTGACTAATTTATTACAAAAAGATATAACATTTGTCTTTGATGATGATTGTGTAGAAGCATTTGAAATACTTAAGAAAACATTGATCTCTGCACCTATTGTTCAGCCACCTGATTGGAATTTACCCTTCGAAATTATGTGTGATGCTAGTGATTATGTTGTAGGTGCCGTTCTAGGACAAAGAGTTGATAAGAAACTAAATGTTATTCAATATGCTAGTAAAAATCTAGACAATGCTCAAAGAAATTATGCTACTACTGAAAAAGAATTCTTAGCAGTTGTATTTGCTTGTGATAAGTTTATACCTTATATTGTTGATTCTAAAGTAACTATTCACACTGATCATGCTGCTATTAAATATCTTATGGAAAAGAAAGATGCTAAACCTAGACTTATTAGATGGGTTCTATTGCTACAAGAATTTGATTTACATGTTGTTGATAGAAAAGGAGCCGAGAACCCCGTTGCAGACAACTTGTCTAGGTTAGAAAATGTGCTTGATGACCCACTACCTATTGA
This sequence comes from Triticum aestivum, assembly GCF_018294505.1. Classification (NCBI taxonomy): domain Eukaryota; kingdom Viridiplantae; phylum Streptophyta; class Magnoliopsida; order Poales; family Poaceae; genus Triticum; species Triticum aestivum. Next base: position 142,274,865 of record NC_057803.1, on the reverse strand, counting down.
TGATAGCTTTCCCGATGAGCAATTAAATGTCATAAATACTTCTCATACTCCTCCATGGTATGCTGATTATGCTAATTACATTGTTGCTAAGTTTATACCACCTAGTTTCACATGCCAGTAAAAGAAAAAGTTCTTTTATGATTTGAGGCATTACTTTTGGGATGACCCACATCTTTATAAAGAAGGAGTAGATGGTGTTATTAGACGTTGTGTACCTGCGCATGAACAGGAACAGATCCTACGCAAGTTTCACTCCGAAGCTTATGGAGGACACCATGCTGGAGATAGAACTGCACATAAGGTACTGCAATCTGGTTTTATTGGCCTACTCTCTTCAAGGATGCCCGTAAGTTTGTATTATCTTGTGATGAATGTCAAATAATTTGTAATATTAGTAGACGTCAAGAAATGCCTATGAATTATTCACTTGTTATTGAACCATTTGATGTTTGGGGCTTTGACTATATGGGACCTTTTCCTTCCTGTAGCGACCTGACCCGAATGGATCAAGTCTCTGTGATTAAGTGTCATCCCTGGATCGGTATGCTGACACACACAGTACTCAAGGATTTATAACAGAGGTAAATCACATGTATAAGTAACGTAAATACTATTACCTCAATCCAAAATAGTGGAAGTAACAAGGTTGTGGATTCCCATCAACACCAACGGCAAAGTTGAGTGTAGAAATCATAACCCTAACGTATCACTTACTCGACGTAAGATAATCCTGCAACATGAGACGTTGCAGCCACAAAGGGTCAGTACATTGAATGTACTGGCAAATTCACACCATAGAGAATGATGAATAAAGGCTATCACTACATGCATATTTGGCTGGTGGAAAAGCTCTATGGTTATAAGGTTTTTGCAAAAAGCCAATTTTTCCCTACTACAAAGGAATAAATTTTATTTAACTATTATGGTGGTTGTTGAACATTGAGAATGGTTGATAGTATTCTCAATCCCAATTAAATAACATCTTTAAACCCAACAAAATTAATTTAAAGTAACATGATGAGATCAACAGGATAATCCAAGAACTAGATACTCAAATTGTCCATAACCGGGGACACGGCTAACCATGATTAGTTTGTACACTCTGCAGAGGTTTGCGCACTTTTCCCCACAAGACTCGATCGCCTCCGTTTGGTTTCTCGCACTACATGGTGTTTGAGAAGACGGATGACCGAGACATAGTCTTTCAGAAGTGCTAGCACCTTACGATCGGGTAGACCGTACCACCTACATCCCCTACATCTGCTAGTCTACCACTGTAAGAGTTCGCACGACTTAGTCAACTATGCTAGAGCCCATAATAGCTTGTGGCTGCACACGGAAGTTTCTAGCATGAATAATCTCATGATCCCTTTGAGCCTGGGTGGCGGTCCAAAAGAAAACAGGCAATCCTGGTCTACCCAGGTGCCTAGACAGGTAATCCTGGAATAACCAGATACCTCAATCCACCCATATGTGTGTTTAAGTTGCCACCTTAAGTAAACCATTAATTAACAAACTCACATCTGTCATGAATACTCTCAAAACCCAATCCACGTCTACGAGCATAGCATGGCACTATAAGCATAACGTAATAGTAACTCCCAATGGGTTTGATAATAAACAGGTAATAGGTACTACCTCAACTACTTCCCATCCCACAATTTAATTAGATCCTAATCATGCAATGTTTGAGGATTTGATCTAATGCAATAAAACTGGGTAGTAGAAAAGGTATGATCAAAGTGTGAACTTGCCTGCAATGTTGATGAAGATGATTCGCACTCAAAACTCTTGATAGTTCTACTCGTCACACTCCGGTCAATCTATCGTAATCAAGCAATAGTAACCACACATAAGCAATCACTCAAAAGATCAGAAAGAATGAAGAAGACAATTCGGAAAACTTCAAAACCAAGCAAATAACTCTTGCAACATCAAACAATTTCTAACAGTACCAAAATTATGTGAATTTGGCCTTATCAGAAAGTTCAGGTCAAGAGCTTCGATTTGCAAAAAGAATCAACTAAAACGGAGTTACGAAACTCAAGTTATGATCAAACGAAGTTTGAATTCAAATCTGATCTAATTCAAATTTTAAACTTTTCAAAAACATGTTTGAGTTGGATTACTGGATAGAGGAGATCATAATGAAGATGTGAGCGTTGGTTTCGTTGGATTTGGACAAACGAGTAAAAAGTAGTGATGGTTTGAAGATCAGGGACTAATCTGTAAATAAAATCAATACAGATAGGTCCCTGGCCGAAATTAAACAGAAAAAGAAAAAAATCTATCTAACGAACATTCGCTGTAGCAGCTTATAAAACAAAAACCGTTCGCTGCAAACACTAAACAACGGACGTTCACTACTTAAAGAAAACGGTTGGGAAAAAACGAACAGATCTATTCCTAACCGTAGATCTCGGATCGGACAGACGAGGGGGAGAGGCGGTGGTTATCGCGGCGTGGAGGTCGTCGGCGACGGGGAAGACGGCGGCGGCGGCTCGGACGTCGATGGGGCGGCGGCTTCGGTGGGTCTCCGGCAGCGGCAAGGGCGTCAAGGCGCTCGGAGCGCGCGGCGGTGAGGATGGAGTGGGCGGCGTCGGTCGGGAGTGGCGGGTGGAGCGGGGCGACGACGTGGATCTCCAGCGGTGACGGCTAACTCCGGTGGGGGCGTGGCGCAGCTGCGAGGCTCGGGGGCTTCGGTTTTTGAGGGAAACGGGGCCGGGGTGCTCCGTTTATATAGGAGGGGGGAGGAGAAGACTTGGAGGAGGGGCGAGGCGAGGCGGTGGAGAAGTCCGGCGAGGACACGGCAGCTGCGGCGGTGGCGTGCTGGAGTTGGTCTCCGACCGAGGGTCGGGGACGACCGGGAGGTGGGCTGCTGGGCCGCGGCCTGCTGTGGCACGCGCGTGGGTCGAGTGGCTGGGCTGGCTCGGCCTCTGGCTGGGCCGGCCTGGCTCAGTCGGCTTCGGCCTAATTTTTTCTAATAAACATTTTTTTTAAAAACACACACAAACAAAAAGTAATAAAATAAAAGAAATAGAAATGCTATATAGGCATATAATATATCAAAATTTTCAGAAAAAGATTTTCTACGACATGAACATTTTTATAACTGCAAATAAAATCCACACAAATTTAGATAAATCAAAGAGTGCTACTGGTCTATTAAAATCCAGCAAAAATCATTTTAAAAATACCAAAATGATTTCAATTTAATTTTTCTCCAATTTTCTCATATATTTATTTTTGGAGAAAAGTAATTTGAATAAAACTCAAATAACCCAAATTGAAAATCAATTCCAAAAGACTTTGAATTTGAACCTTTGAAACTCCCAACTCATATTTCATATAATTTGAAGAAGTCATTTTATCTCCTCTCGTGAAAATCATTGAGTTGCATAAAGTTTCGGAATTGGAAATATTCTCAAATGAAATTCAAATATTTTCAAAACCCCTTGTCATTTAAATAAATGGAAGAAGTCATGTCATCTTCTCTCCAGGGTTTTGTGTTTGAAAAGAATTTGAATTCATGGAGATCAAAATGCAAAATGAAAGTTTGGGAAAGTCCTTTTATTCCCTCTCATTTAACTTTCAAAAGTTTTGAATTCACTCAATTTCAGACAATCAATCAAACAATCAATCAAATCTATCTATTTATTATAACATTCCAAAATTTAGAATTTTGGGATGTTACACTTCTCTAATGGTTATACACATATTTTAGTTGTTGTTGATTACGTTACTAAGTAGGTAGAAGCTATTCCAACTAGTAGTGCTGATCATAACACTTCTATTAAAATGCTTAAAGAAGTTATTTTTCCAAGGTTTGGAGTCCCTAGATATTTAATGACTGATGGTGGTTCACATTTTATTCATGGTGCTTTCCGTAAAATGCTTGCTAAATATGATGTTAATCATAGAATTGCATCTCCTTATCACCCTCATTCTAGTGGTCAAGTAGAATTGAGCAATAAAGAACTCAAATTAATTTTGCAAAAGACTGTAAATAGGTCCAGAAAGAATTGGTCCAAGAAACTTGATGATGCATTATGGGCCTATAGAACTGCATATAAAAATCCTATGGGTATGTCTCCGTATAAAATGGTCTATGGAAAAGCATGTCACTTACCTCTCGAACTAGAACACAAGGCTTATTAGGATATTAAAGAACTTAATTATGATTTTAAACTTGCTGGTGAGAAGAGGTTATTTGATATTAGCTCACTTGATGAATGGAGAACCCAAGCCTACGAAAATGCCTAGTTGTTTAAAGAAAAAAGTTAAAAGGTGGCATGATAAAAAATACAAAGCGTGAGTTTAATGTAGGTGATTATGTATTGCTATACAACTCTCGTTTAAGATTTTTTGCAGGAAAACATATCTCTAAATGGGAAGGCCCTTACGTTATCGAGGAGGTCTATCGTTCCGGTGCCATAAAAATCAACAACTTCGAGGCACAAATCCGAAGGTGGTGAACGGTCAAAGAATCAAACACTATATCTCAGGTAATCCCATAAATGTTGAAACCAATGTTATTGAAACCGTAAGCCCGGAGGAGTACATAAAGGACACTTTCCGGAACGTTTCAGACTCCAAAAAGGAATAGGTATGTGGTACGGTAAGTAAACCGACTCCGAAACAGTTTTGAAGGCAATATTTCTCCGTTTTGGAATATTTAGAAAAATATAAAAATAAGCAGTAGTCCGGAAAGGACACGAGGGCCCCACGAGGGTGGAGGGTGCGCCCTACCACACTGGGCGCCCCCCTACCTCGTGGTCACCTCATGTGCTCTCCGGACTCCGTTTTCTTACATGACACGTATTTTGGTCGGTAAAAATCCATTATATAACCTCCCGGGGGTTATGACTCCCGTATCACGCAAAAATCTCCTGTCTTTATTTTGAGCTGTTTTCTGTCAGGGTTGTCAAGGCCAGGCACTATGTCGTCTCCCTCCTCCTCCAACCATCAGGGCAATGATGCATGGCTAATGAAGATAGAGCTGAAGAGAGAAGAACCTATGGAGATCAACAAGGATGAAGGGATCAAGAAGGCCATGGAGGACCAAGTTCCAGCAACAGAAGACACCCTTCAACTTGATCACAATCTTCTTACCCCAACAGAAATCAAAGCTTTCAAGATGATTGAGTTGGCTCGTATACAAAATAAGTATCTCACACGTGAAAATATTTTGCTGAAGGAGCATATCATCGCACTCAAGGGCATTATCCGCCAGTTAGAAGACCTCCTACGCTCGATGTGCGACTATCCATCATCAACAACCCCACCTTCTTCACCAGCAAAGAAGAATTGAGTATCTGGTATGGGCACTCCACTTGGCAACTGCCAAGCTTGGGGGAGTGCCCCGGTATCGTATCACCATCACTTTTATCTTTACCGTTTTTCTTAGTTCGATCCTTTTGGTAATATCTTGATCTAGTAGAATAAAAGTTCTTAGTATGATCTAGTTGTGAGTTTTGCTTTATTATCCTTCTATGTAATTGAGTCCGTGAGCTATATAATAAAGATTAGTGTTGAGTCAAGGGCTTGATTATTTTTGCCATGATCCCAAGTGAATAAAAGAAAAGAGAAAGAAATAAAAAGAAACAAAGAGATTATGTGACTCTTATGGAGAGTAATGAGGTCACATAGAAAGAGTATGATGAATAAAAGTTATTGAGGGTTGACAAACATAGTTTTGGTCATTGTTGCAATTAATAGGAAGTAATAAAGAAAGAGAGGTCTTCACATATAAATATAGTATCTTGGACATCTTTTATGATTGTGAGCACTCATTAAATATGACATGCTAAAGAGTTGACATTGGACAAGGAAGACAACGTGATGGGTTATGTTTTCTTACATCTGAGATAAATTATATTGTCTTGGATCCTCCAACATGTTGAGCTTGCCTTTCTCCCTCATGCTAGCCAAATTCATTGCACCAAGTAGAAATACTACTTGTGCTTCCAAATACCCTTAAACCAGTTTTGCCATGAGAGTCCACCATACCTGCCTATGGGTTGAGTAAGATCCATCAAGTAAGTTGTCATCGGTGCAAGCAATAAAAAATGCTCTCCAAATATGTATGATTGATTGGTGTGGTAGAAGCTTTATACAATCGTGTGATATGGAAGTAATAAAAGCGACAGACTGCATAATAAAGGTCCATATCACAAGTGGCAATATAAAGTGACGTTCTTCCGCATTAGGATTTTGTGCATCCAACCATAAAAGCGCATGACAACCTCTGCTTCCCTCTGCGAAGGGTCTATCTTTTACTTTTACCTCCTATACTGCAAAAGAGTCAAGGTGATCTTCACCCTTCCTTTTTACTTTTATCCATTGGCAAGCACAATATGTTGGAAAGATCATGGTATATATGGCTAATTGGATGTGGGTTTTCATGAACTATTATCGTTGACATTACCCTTGAGGTAAAACGTTGGGAGGCAAAACTATAAGCCCCTATCTTTCTCTGTGTCCGATTAAAACTCCATACCCATAAGTATTGTGTGAGTGTCAGCAATTGTGAAAGACTATATGATAGTTGAGTATGTGGACTTGCTGAAAAGCTCTTATACATTGACTCTTTCCTATGTTATGATAAATTGCAATTGCCTCAATGACTGAGATTATAGTTTGTCAGTTTTCAGTGAAGTTTACGATTCATACTTGATATTGTGACTGAATTATTACTCTAGCATAAGATATCATATGACAAGAATTATATAAGTTGTTGCTCTAAGAATGATCATGATGCCCTCATGTCCGTATTTTATTTTTATCGACACCTTCATCTATAAACATGTGGACATATTTTTTGATTTCGGCTTTTCGCTTGAGGACAAGCGAGGTCTAAGCTTGGGGGAGTTGATATGTCCATTTTGCATCATGCTTTTATATCAATATTTATTGCATTATGGGCTGTTATTACACATTATGTCACAATACTTATGCATATTCTCTCTTATTTTACAAGGTTTACATAAAGAGGGAGAATGCCGGCAGCTGGGATTCTGGCTGGAAAAAGGAGCAAATATTAGAGACCTATTCTGCACAGCTCCAAAAGTCCTGAAACTTCATGGATGATGTTTTCCAAATATATAAAAAACATTGAGTGCAAGAACTTCACCAGGCGGGCCACACCCTGCCCACGAGGGTGGGGGCGCGCCCTACCCCCTGGGCGCGCCCCCCTACCTCGTGGGCCCCCTGGTGGCCCTCCGGTGACCATCTTCTACTATATGGAGTCTTCCGATGGGAAAAAAATCATAAGCCATCTTCTCGGACGAAACTCCGCCGCCATGAGGCGGAACCTTGGCGGAATCAATCTAGGGCTCTGGTGGAGCTATTCTGCTAGGGAAACTGCCCTCCCGGAGGGGGAAATCATCGCCATCTTCATCACCAATGCTCCTCTCATCGGGAGAGGGCAATCTCCATCAGCATCTTCATCAGCACCTTCTCATCTCAAAACCCTAGTTCATCTCTTGTACCCAATTCTTGTCTCCAAGTCCGGGATTAGTACTAGTAGGTTGCTAGTAGTGTTAATTACTCCTTGTAGTTGATGCTAGTTGGTTTAATTGGTGGAAGATTATATGTTCATATCCTATATGCACATTAATACCCCTCTGATTATGAACATGTTTATGCTTTGTGAGTAGTTACTTTTGTTCCCGAGGACATGGGAGAAGTCTTGCTATTAGTAGTCATGTGAATTTGGTATTCGTTCGATATTTTGATGAGATGTATGTTGTATCTCCTCTAGTGGTGTTATGTGAACGTCGACTACATGACACTTCACCATTGTTTGGGCTTAGAGGAAGGCATTGGGAAGTAATAAGTAGATGATGGGTTGCTAGAGTGACAGAAGCTTAAACCCTAGTTTATGCGTTGCTTCGTAAGGGGCTGATTTGGATCCATATGTTTCATGCTATGGTTAGGTTTACCTTAATACTTTTGTTGTATTTGTGGATGCTTGCAATAGAGGTTAATCATAAGTGGGATGCTTGTACAAGTAAGGGCAGCACCCAAGCACTGGTCCACCCACATACCAAATTATCAAAGTACAGAACGTGAATCATATGAGCGTGATGAAAACTAGCTTGATGATATTCCCATGTGTCCTCGGGAGCGCTTTACATCATATAAGAGTTTGTCCAGGCTTGTCCTTTGCTACAAAAAGGATCGGGCCACCTTGCTGCACCTTATTTACTTTTGTTACTTGTTGCTTGTTACAAATTATCTTATCACAAAACTATCGGTTACCACTTATTTCAGTACTTGCAGAGAATACCTTGCCGGAAACCGCTTATTATTTCCTTCTACTCCTCGTTGGGTTCGACACTCTTACTTATCAAAAGGACTACGATAGATCCCCTATACTTGTGGGTCATCACGGAGCTGTTCTGCTGGGGAAACTTCCCTCCGAGAGGGGTAAATCAAAGCCATCGTCATCACTAACGATCCTCTCATCGAGAGGGGGTCAATCTCCATCAACATATTCACCAACACCATCTCCTCGCAAACCCTAGTTCATCTCTTGTATCTGATCTCTGTCTCAGAACCTCAGATTGGTACCTCTGGGTTGCTACTAGTGTTGATTACTCCTTGTAGTTGATGCTAGTTGGTTTATTCGGTGGAAGATCATATGTTCAGATCCTTAATGATAATTAATGCTCCTATGATTATGAACATGAATATGCTTTGTGAGTAGTTACGTTTGTTCCTAAGGACATGGGAGAAGTCTTGTTATAAGTAATCATGTGAATTTGGTATTCGTTTGATATTTTGATGATATGTATGTTGTCTCTCCTCTAGTGGTGTTATGTGAACGTCGAGTACATGACACTTCACCATGATTTGGGCCTAGGGAATCCATTGGGAAGTAATAAGTAGATGATGGGTTGCTAGAGTGACAGAATCTTAAACCCTAGTTTATGTGTTGCTTCGTAAGGGGCTCATTTGGATCCATATGTTTCATGCTATGGTTAGATTTATCTTAATTCTTCTTTCGTAGTTGCGGATGCTTGCGAGAGGAGCTAATCATAAGTCGGAGGCTTGTACAAGGAAGGGCAGCACGGAAGCACCGGTCCACCCACATATCAAATTATCAAAGTAACGAACACGAATCATATGAGGATGATGAAAACTAACTTGACAATAATTCCCATGTGTCCTCGGGAGCGCTTTTATTTATATAAGAGTTCGTCCAGGCTTGTCCTTTGCTACAAGATTGGGCCACCTTGCTACACCATGTTTACTTTGTAACTTGTTACCCGTTATGAATTATCTTACCACACAACTATTTGTTACCGATAATTTCAGTGCTTGCAGAGAATACCTTACTGAAAACCGCTTGTCATTTCCTTCTGCTCCTTGTTGGGTTCGACACTCTTACTTATCGAAAGGACTACGATAGATCCCCTATACTTGCGGGTCATCAGTCATTGTTGCAATTCATGAAAAGGAATAAAGAAAGAGAGGTCTCACATATAAATATACTATCTTGGACATATTTTATGATTGTGAGCCCCCATTAAATGTTCTATGTCAAATAGTTGACGTTGGACAAGGAAGACAACGTAATGAGTTATGTTTACTTATATTCAGATAGAAGTTATATTGTCATGGATCCTCTAACATGTGGTGCTTGCTCATAATATTTTGCTAGCCAAAATTCACACTAAGTAGAGATACTACTTGTGCATCCAAAAACCCTTGAACCCAGTTTCTTTCCATGAGAGTCCACCATATCTACCTATGGGTTGAATAAGATCCCACAAGTAAGTTGACATATGTGCAAAAGCGATAAAAATTGCTCCTAAATATGTATGATCTTTTATTGTAAGGGAAAATAAGCTTTGTACGAACTTGTGACGATGAAGAAATAAAAGCGACAGACTGCATAATAAAGGTTGCTATCACAAGGGGCAATATAAGGTGACATTCCTTTACATTAAGAGCTTGCACATCCAAAAAATAGAAAGTGCATGACAACATCTGCTTCCCTCTATGAAGGGACTATCTTTTACCTTATGTATTTACTTTTATGCAAGAGTCAATAGTGTTCTTCTCTATTCTGTTTTTTTATTTTTCTCTTGGCAAGCATCATATGGTGGGGAAAGATCCAGGCATATATATCCAGTTGGATGTAGGTGATCATGAATTATTATTGTTGATGTTACCCTTGAGGTAAATAAGTTGGGAGGCGAAACTATAAGCCCCTATCTTCCTATTTGTTTGACTAAAACTTTTGCTCCATAAATATGTCGTGAGTGTCAACAATCATAGAAGGCTAAATAATAGTTGAGTATGTGAACTTGCTAAAAAAATCTCTTATATAGACTCTTTCTGATAATATGATAAAGTGCAATTGTTTTAGTGACCGAGATCATAGTTTGTTAGATTTCAATGAAGTTTATTGTTCATACTTTAGCTTGTGGATGGATTATCACTTATTCATGAGAAGTTTTATGATGATATATTGTTGTTATGATAATGATCATGATGCTTTCATGTTCATATTTTGTTTTATCGACCTCCCTCTCTCTCTGTAAACATGTGGTCATGGTAATCGATTTCGGCTTTCGCTTGAGGACAAGCGAGGTCTAAGCTTGGGGCAGTTGATACGTCCATTTTGCATCATGTTTTCCTACTTTTATTTATTATTTTTTGGGTCATTATTTCACTTTATGATACAATTCTTATGCCTTTTCTCTCTTATTTTGCAAATTTCACATGAAGAGGGAGATTGTCGGTAGCTGGAATTTTGGACCGGAAAGTGCTACAATAGAGATAGCTATTCTGCACAACTCCAAAGGACCTGAAAATTTATGGAGAATTATTTTTGAATATATAGAAGATATTGGAGGAAGAAATACCAGGAGAGGGCCACGGGAGAGCGACAAGCTCAGGGGGCGTGCCCTACCCCTGAGGGCGTGCCCTATAAGCTTGTGGGCCCCCTGGTAGTCCTCTGTTGCCCATACTCTACTATATGAAGCCATTTGCCATGGGAAAATAATAAAGAGAATACTTTCAGGATAAAGCGTCGCCGTCTCGTGGTGGAACTTGGGCATGAGCAATTTTTCTCTCCGACAGAGCGATTCCGCCCTTTCGAATTCAATAGGGGTGCAAGGAGGCCTTCGAACAGTTGAAACAAGCATTGATCATGGCACCGGTCATCAAGCCCCCCGATTGGGATCAATCATTTGAGGAAGTTTGTGAAACTGATAACAATGTGATAAGTGTTGTGTTGAGACAACACGAAGGTAACAAGTTCAATATTATTTATTATGCTAGTCACACCCTAAATGATGCCCAAAGGAATTATTCTAGAAATGATATAGAATTATATGCAGTGATATTTGCTTGTGAAAAGTTTAGGCCTTATTTTACAAGGACAAAGGTCATTGTCTACACAGATCATCAAGAAATGAAGGAGGTTTTATCGAAGAAAGATACAAAGTCGAGATGGATTATGTGGGCTCTCCTTTTGTAGGAATTTGACACTAAGATATCAGACCATAGTGAAATAGACGAGACACTGGTAACTGCGTCATTTATAAAGCAGTATCAAAACAAAACCTTAGAGGAGGTGATATGTATCCCTTATGGTACTACAATGGCATTGGATAAAACTATAACACGTACCTTCGGGGATACTGTAGGATCGAAAGTATGTCTAGAGGGGGTGATTAGACTACTTGACCAAATAAAAATCTAGCCTTTTCCCAATGTTAATTCTTGGCAGATTTTAGCAACTTAGCACAAGTCAAGCAATCAACCTACACATGCAATTCTAAGAGTATAGCAGCGGAAAGTAAAACAATTGCATATGAAGGTAAAGGCAGGAGTTTGGAGGGAGCAAACGCAATGTAGACATGGAGATTTTTGGGGTGGTTCCGATAGGTGGTGCTATCGTACATCCATGTTGATGGAGACTTCAACCCACGACGGTTGCGCGAGTCCAGAGAGGGTTCCGCCCACGAAGGGTCCACGAAGAAGCAACCTTGTCTATCCCACCATGGTCGTCGCCCATGAAGAACTTGCCTCACTAGGGTAGATCTTCATGAAGTAGGCGATCTCCTTTCCCTTACAAACTCCTTGGTTAAACTCCACAATCTTGACGGAGGCTCCCAAGTGACACCTAACCAATCTAGGAGACACCACTCTCCAAGAGGTAACAAATGGTGTGTTGATGATGAACTCCTTGCTCTTGTTCTTCAAATGATAGTCTCCCCAACACTCAACTCTCTCTCATAGGATAGGATTTGGTGGAAATATGATTTGAGTGGAAAGCAATTTGGGGAAGGCTAGAGATCAAAATTTATGCGGTTGGAATGGAATATCTTGACCTCAACACAAGTGTAGGTGGTTCTCTCTCAGAAAATGTATGTTGGAAGTGTAGGCATGTTATGATGGCTCTCTCCACGAATTAAGAGTGGGTGGAGGGGTATATATAGCCTCCACACAAAATCTAACCATTACACACAATTTACCAAACTTGGTGGGACCGAATCGTGAAACTCGGTCAGACCGATTTAGTTCATAATTTGACCGTTAGGATTTTCGGTGGGACCGACATGTCAACTCGGTGAGACCGATTTCGTTAGGGTTAGGGCATAACGTAATCTCGGTGAGACCGATTACACAAACTCGGTAGGACCGATTTTGGTAATAGACAAACAGAGAGTTGGTCAGGCAAACTCGGTGGGACCGATTCGCTCATCTCGGTTGTACCGAAACGTTACAAAAGGGAAACAGAGATTTTGCATTGCAATCTTGGTGGGACCGATCGCTCATCTCGGTTTGACCGAATGTTACAAAGGCAAACAGAGAGATTACAATCCCATCTCAGTGAGACCGAGATCCCTATCGATAAGACCAAAAAGACTAGGGTTTTTGGCAGTGGCTATGTCAACTGAACTCGGTGGCTCCGGATAGAAAGTTTTGGTGGGGCCGAGTTTGACTTTTGGTTTGGGACATATGTGGATGTGAGAGAGTAGTTGATGGTTTTTGGAGCATATCACTAAGCACTTTGAGCAAGAAACTCATTAAGCAACACCTCACCCCCTCTTGATAGTATTGGCTTTTCCTATGGACTCAATGTGATGTTGGATCACTTAAAATGAAAAAATGTAGAGTCCTGAGCTTTGAGCTTGAGCCAATCCTTTGTCCTTAGCATTTTGAGGGGTCCACATTTCTTATCCATGCCATGCCAATCATTGAGCTTTCCTGAAATGTTTATCTTGAAGTAGCATTAGCTCAGTGAGATATATGTTGTTAGGAATTACCAAAACCACCCAGGGGTAGTTGCACTTTCATTCTCCCCTTTTTTGGTAATTGATGACAACATATAGATCAAAGCTTCGACAAAAGATGGTAAGATTAAAAAACATCATCGCTTTGAGAAGTATGTGATAAGGAAGAGGTCCCCCTAAATTTGTGCATTATTTAAAATTTGCTTTTGAATGCAAATGCACAAGCGATTAGGATCATGGGTTACTCTTCCATGTCACATATATCTTGGTGGAGCGCTCAAAATGATAGAAAATAAAAACATGCACTCATCACAAAGCAAGTGAATGATCATATAGGGATATAAGAGATAATATCATCCAACAAGCATTAAGGGTAGCATATGATCAAACACATGATCAAACAAGTATCTCACAAGGACATAAAGTATCTCACACAAGGACGCAATAAAGTAGTTCAACCAAAATAGCAAGAGAGATAAAAAGCAACACTCTCTCTCGGAGCCTATGATCTATACATTTTTCTCCCCCTTTGGCAACAAGTTACCAAAAATTTGAAAATGCATAGTGCTATACGTCTCTCAGGCTTGATCTTCGGTAGGTGGTGTAGAGAGAACTCCAAGGACGAAAGCTTCCGATGAAGTAGTTGGAGCTGATGGAGTGGGTGCTGGAGGTGGCACTGGAGCTGTAGCTGCTGGTGCTGACACTAAAGCTCTAGTATCTGAGACTGGCACTGCAGCAGACCTTGGACCTCGTGGCACTCGCTTGAAAGCATCAGTGGTTGCTTTTCCTCTCCTCTCCTCTGCTTCCTCCTGAAGCTGCTCAACTGCAGTCTGAATCTCAGTCACTTTGACATCAAGATCATAGAATTTCTGCTCAACGATCCTCTCCAAGCTCTCCTGGTTTTGAGTCAGAGTGGCCAAGCCCTTCTCAATCCTCAGGGTGGATTGGATCAGATATCCAAGTTGATCTTGCTTGGTCTTCAAGAATACTTGAGATGCCTCTTCAACAGTTGGCATCTTTGCAGCTTTCTCTACCCTTGCCTTCTCTCTCTTCCCATGTGCTTGAGCTGATGATGGTTCATTTTCATTCATGACAACAGTGTTGTCTTCAAATTCAGGGTAGATGGGCAGGTGCTCCTTATCCAATAGATATTTTCTTGTGCCCATCTTGGAGTTGATGAGCTCCTGAATTTGTGGGGCATACCCACAACTTCTCTTCTGATCAGCTGCTGTCCTTTTGACTGAATCCACAATCAGACTAATGACTTTGAACTTTCGAGGCACATCAAGCAAATGGAGCAAATTGATAGCATGTCCTCTGATCATCTGGTGATCACCTGACTTGGGTAGCAATGTGTGCCTTAGGATCCAGTTGATGGTAGGCAGACCAGACAACAAGAAGTGGACAGATCCAAACTTATGAGTATCCAATGCATCATCTAGGATCTCTCTGTACATGTTAGCCATAGAGTTATGGTCTTTCTTCTTTTCAGCATAAACATCCAAGTCATCCTCACTTTCTTCTGGGGCATTGATCAACTGAGCCCATTCTTCAATAGTAGATTGGTACCTTGTACCTTCAGACATCCAAATGATCTTCCCATCTGGGTAGGAGTGGGCAGTGGAGTAAAACTGCATGATCAGATCATCATTCCACTTGGTGAGCTTCTAGGCAACAAATATATCAACTCCACATGCTTTGAAGCTGTCATATACACCTGGATAGTGATCTTCATTCTCCTTGATGTACTCCCAGTCAACCCATCTCATGTCACACACTATGGGCTTCTTGTCAAGCAGAACTGTCTCATAGAAGTCTTGTTGTTCCTTAGTGTGAAACCTGTAATCCACAACAGTTCTCCTCCTGACAGCATATGGATCAGACTGTCTCCATAATCTCAGTCCTGAATCCTACCTAATTTTCATGTTCTCTACAAGAGGATGTTCATCATTGTGGTCAGGGATCTTGGGCTTGAGCTTCCTTAGCACTTGGACTTCATCTTCTTCTTCATCAACAGTCTCAGGCACTAGGGCCTTGTTCTTTTCTACAGCTGAAATGTTTCTAGTGCTTCTCTTTGGAGCAGACTTCTAAGCTGGGGCTTTGGGAGCAGACTTAGGCTTTGATGGAGCAGCCCCTTACTTGATTGCATCTCCCATAAGCTTCTGAGCCTTAGGAGCTAGTGCAGCATCCTCTTCCTCTTCATCTGAACCTCTCATTATGGATGATCTGCCAAGCACTCTGGCAGTGGTCTTCTTAACCTTTTCCTTCCTTTTCTTCCCTTCTCCAACTGCCCCTTCAGTTGGCTTGGAGGTTTCAGCAGTGGATGATCTGGCCTTAGACATAGGAACTCTCTTTGTTGGTGCCTTCTTATGCATCCCTGGCTTAACTGTAGCAGTTGTGCCATACTCCTTTTTCAGCACCTTTTTCCTTGAAGTGGCATCATCCTCAATGGCCACATAATCCTCATCCTCAGATTCTGAGGTTTTCTTCTTCCTGGATCTGGTTGCTGTCTTAGGTAAGTTGCTTGGAGTGCTCCTGCTTCCATCATCAGAAGAGCTGGAGGGACTAGTGCCCTCACTCATCTAAACCTGTTCTTCAGATTTGTTCTGGCTGCCACTTTGATCAGACATCTTGCAGGAAAACTGTCAGCAGACCCTGTGAATAGGTTGTAGATGAGGTAGAGTAGATGAGCATCACAAAGTACAGAGGTTTTGCAAAATAATTGAGTCAAAAAGCTTAGTTTTAATTCTCTACGGAAGTGATCTCGGAGCTACTGAATTGACAAACTCAGTGATACCGAAGCAACACTTGGAACCTAAACTAGTGAACTCGGTAGGGCCGAGTCACCGTTTGGTGGCACCGAGATTGCTAGGGTTTCACAGAATCTTGAACTCGGTCACACCGATTTGCACATTTCGGGACCGAAAAGTGCATGTGCAATGGCCAAGGCCAAATCGGTGAGACCGATTTCTACTGTCCGGTTGGTCCGAGATGAGTTCTGCGGAGAGCTAACCCTAAATTTCTTGAATCAATCTAGACCTAAGGGAGTTTTAGTTTTATGGGTCAATCTCAATCGTGGCAAGAAACATGGCATTGTCCTTGTGCTAGGAATCAGAGTGAAAAAGACAGCACAAGGGGTCAAACACTTACCCTAGAGCGGCGAGTGTTTGCTACGGCGGTAACGGTGGAGCAGATTGCCGTTGACGGCGGCGGAGACCAGTGGCTGGAGGTCGCTGGCGGTGAGAGGACGATCCGGAGACCCGAAGAGGCAGAGAAGGTTACGCGCGGGTGAAGGGTTTCGGAAAATTTTCCAAAATTTGACCCGTCAATATATATAACCTGGCCCTGTCGGTGTGACCGAATGGAACAACTCGGGACACCGAGATGCAGAACTACAAGCAGTTACTGCAACTGGGTGTGACCGAAACGTTCTAATCGGTTGCACCGAGATTTAAAACCTAGATCAACTTAGTGATCTCGGTGTGACCGAAATGGATGACTCGGTCATACCGAAATGCACAAAGAGGTTTTGGAAGTTTAAGTCTATGAAGAATCGGGGACTCCGAGTGCTCCTCACATAGAGTGGTTCGAATCTGACTTGATCAAACTTTGTGATGTAGCATGAATAGAGTTTAAGACGAGGAAAGCATACATAGCTAGAGAGAGTTCTTAGGCATTCTTGTCCATCCATTTGGCAAAAGAGAAAAGGCCAAACAATCAAAGCAACAAATGGATGTCCTTGAATGAGTAAAATATGCATCCAACATGCTCACACAATAACATGGCAAATGAAATATGTGACAAAGCATGCACAATCACTCTAGCATCTTTCAAGCAATTTGGCGATGACTAGGTCATCTATATATGAGTATATTGACTTAGGAGTCAAATGAGAACATTTGATCGTAGGTCATACTCGTTGTTTAAGCACAAGTGGGGTTGCCACTTTTACATAAAGCATTGTTGTGTTCACCCTGAGGGAGTCCTGGATGAGGGGGTATCCGGACAGCTGGATTATATCCTTTGGCCGGACTGTTGGACTATGAAGATACAAGATTGAAGACTTCGTCTCGTGTCCGGATGGGACTCTACTTGGCGTGGAGGCAAGCTAGGCGATACGGATATGTATATCTCCTCCTTTGTAACCGACCTTGTGTAACCCTAGCCCTTTCCGGTGTCTATATAAACCGGAGGGTTTTAGTCCGTAGGACAACATACAATCATACCATAGGCTAGCTTCTAGGGTTTAGCCTCTCTGATCACGTGGTAGATCTACTCTTGTACTACCCATATCATCAATATTAATCAAGCAGGACGTAGGGTTTTACCTCCATCAAGAGGGCCCGAACCTGGGTAAAACATTGTGTCCCCTGCCTCCTGTTACCATC
Organism: Triticum aestivum; assembly: GCF_018294505.1. NCBI lineage: Eukaryota > Viridiplantae > Streptophyta > Magnoliopsida > Poales > Poaceae > Triticum > Triticum aestivum. The sequence goes on along the minus strand of NC_057803.1, from coordinate 142,257,221 downwards.
AGCCTTAGACGCACAGTTCGGGACCCCCTACCCGAGATCCGCCGATTTTGACACCGACATTGGTGCTTTCATTGAGAGTTCCTCTGTGTCATCGCCATTAGGCTTGATGGCTCCTTCGGTCATCGTTAGCGATGCGGTCCAGCGTGAGACTTTTCTCCCCGGACAGATCGCTTGGCCATCTCGCTTGGCCATCTGGAGCAGATCGAAAGTTATGCCCCTGGCCACCAGATCAGGTTTGGAAGCTTAAACTACACAGCCGATATCTGCGGAGACTTGATCTTCGACGGATTCGAGCCTTTGCCTTGTGCATCATGCGGTCACGATGAGTACGATTTAGCTCTACCATCAAACAGCGTTCGGGAGATCGCACCGGCAGCCGCTCCGACCCTCAATTCGGAGCCAGTTGCGCCGTCCATGGACGGGTGGATAGACCCCGCCACGGAGGCCTTACCCTCAGCGGCGATCGAGACGAACATCGACCTTAGCCTGCACGAGAGCCGTGTTGTCAGACTGCCGGATCCTTCTCCGGCCACGGACTCCGAACCGCCTGCGCTCGTTCCTAGTGAATCCGATTGGGCGCCGATCATGGAGTTTACCTCTGCGGACATTTTTCAGCACTCGCCCTTTGGCGACATACTGAACTCATTAAGGTCTCTCTTCTTGTCAGGAGGATCCTGGCCGAACTATGTCCGGCAGGATTGGGATGCGAATGACGAAGAAATTAGCGGCCCACCCACCACCCACTTAGTAGCCACTGTCGATGACTTAAGCGACATGCTCAACTTCGACTCCGAAGACATCGACGGTATGGAAGACAATGCGGGAGACGAAGAGGAACCACTGCCCACAGGGCACTGGACAGCCACCTCATCATACGATATATACATGGTGGACACACCCAAAGAAGGCAACGGCTACGAGATAGCGAAGGATGACCCCTCCAAGAAGCAACCCAAGCATCGATGTCAGCGGCGCCACTCTAAGTCCCGCCAAAGCAAAAGTGGTGATACCGGCACAGGAGATAATAACACTCCGGATAGTGCCGAAGATGGCAACAATCCCACCCAACATGATCTAGGACATGAGGATGGAAAGGCCAGCCCTCCAGAGAGAGCGGCAGATGGAGAGGCGGAGGATGACAATTACATGCCCCCTCCGAAGACGAGGCAAGCCTCGATGATGCCGAATTCGTTGTGCCAGAGGATCCCGTCGAACAAGAGCGCTTCAAGTGCCGGCTTATAGCCACAGCAAATAGCCTTAAGAAAAAGCAGCAGCAACTTCAAGCTGATCAAGATCTGCTAGCTGACAGATGGACTGAAGTCCTCACTGCCGAGGAATATAAACTCGAACGCCCCTCCAAGAGTTACCCAAAATGCAGGTTGCTACCTCGACTGGAGGAAGAAGCGTATGACGCGGCTGATCGGCCACCTCGTGGCCGTGATAAAGAGGCATTCCAGCCAAAAACTCAGCCCACACCCCGACATCATTCAAATAAAAAGGCATTGGGAAATACGCCAGACCTGCGAGACATATTGGAGGACAAAGCAAAGGATGCAAGATCGATCTATGGATCACGAGGGCACGCCACTATGCGAGACGATAAACATCACGCCGGATACAGTAAAAGTAAATCCAGTCAGGCCGAACACAGCGGGCAAGACCCATTCGAACTGCGTCGCGATATAGCCCAATATAGAGGCGTCGCACACCCCCTATGCTTCACAGACGAAGTAATGGATCATCAAATCCCAGAGGGTTTCAAACCCGTAAATATTGAATCATACGACGGCACAACAGATCCTGCGGTATGGATCGAGGATTTCCTCCTCCACATCCACTTGGCCCGCGGTGATGACTTACATGCCATCAAATACCTCCCACTAAAGCTCAAAGGACCAGTGCGACATTGGCTTAATAGCTTGCCAGCAGAGTCCATTAGCTGTTGGAAGATCTGGAGGCCGCATTCCTCGACAACTTTCAGGGCACTTATGTGCGACCACCAGATGCCGATGACTTGAGCCACATAATTCAGCAGCCAGAAGAATCGGCCAGGTAATTCTGGACTTGGTTCCTAACAAAGAAAAATCAAATCGTCGACTGTCCGGATGCAGAGGCCCTAGCAGCTTTCAAACACAACATCCGCGATGAGTGGCTAGCCCGACACCTTGGTCAGGAAAAGCCGAAATCTATGGCAGCCCTCACGACACTCATGACCCGCTTTTGTGCGGGATAAGATAGCTGGCTGGCTCGCAGTAATAACATATCAAAGAACCATGGTACTTCGGATACCAAGGACGGCAATAGCATGTCACGCCGCAACAAACATAAGCGCCGCATTAACAGCGACAATACCGAGGATACGGCAGTCAATGCCGGATTCAAAGGCTCTAAACCCGGTCAACGGAAAAAGCCATTCAAAAGAAGCACTCCGGGCCCGTCCAGTTTGGACCGCATACTCGATCGCTCGTGCCAAATACACGGCACCCCCGACAAGCCAGCCAACCACACCAATAGGGATTGTTGGGTATTCAAGCAGGCCGGCAAGTTAATTGCCGAAAACAAAGATAAGGGGCCACATAGTGATTATGAGGAAGAGCCCCGGTAGCCGAACACCGGAGGACAGAAGAGGTTCCCCCACAAGTGCAGACGGTGAACATGATATACGCAACCCACATCCCCAAGAGGGAGCGGAAGCATGCGCTCAGGGACGTATATGCGTTGGAGCCAGTCGCCCCAAAGTTCAACCCATGGTCCTCCTGTCCGATCACCTTCGATCGCAGGGACCACCCCACTAGTATCCGTCATGGCGGATTTGCCGCACTAGTCCTAGACCCAATCATTGACGGATTTCACCTCACTCGAGTCCTTATGGATGGAGGCAGCAGCCTGAACCTGCTTTATCAGGACACAGTGCGCAAAATGGGTATAGACCCCTCAAGGATCAAACCCACAAAAACGACCTTTAAAGGCGTCATTCCAGGTGTAGAGGCCCATTGCACAGGCTCAATTACACTGGAAGTGGTCTTCGGATCCCCGGATAACTTCCGAAGCGAAGAATTAATCTTCGATATAGTCCCGTTCCGCAGTGGCTATCATGCACTGCTCGGGCGAACCGCATTTGCGAGATTCAATGCGGTACCGCATTATGCATACCTCAAGCTCAAGATGCCAGGACCTCGGGGGGTCATCACAGTTAATGGAAACACAGAGCGCTCTCTCCGCACAGAGGAGCACACTGCAGCCCTCGCAGCAGAAGCGCAAAGGAGCCTCTCAAGGCAATCCACTAGTTCGGTGTTTCAAGACCCAGACACCTTCAAGCGTGCTCGGAGTAATCGGCAACTAGACCGCCTGGCACGATCTGAGCTCGCGTAGCAATGCGGCCCCCACCTCGTCCCTAGACAAACAGCAAAATGCGTGCCACACGTACATAATTACGCATTAAAAATACCATGGGCACAAGCGGGGAGGGGGCACAACTAAGGCACGCCCCAATAGGCGGCTTAAACCGCACTAGGGGCTTCCTGCTTTGTTTTTCAGGACTTTAATATCTGGAAACCCTGTCCGGCATCATGATTGTCGAACATATGATGCAGCAACCAAGGAGGCAGAAAGCTACATCACACCACGGAACTCCCAGGTGGATTACGATAATGAGTGAAATATTTGCTTTAATACTATTCCTCATCTTGCCCTTGGAAGGGACATAGTCCTACTTGTTGCTTATCGCGTTATCTGTATCATTCTTCTTTAACGCACCTTTTTGAATAAACAATGCATAGCATTAAGACTATTATTGCATTCTTCTTTTTTATATATGTGTTCATTAATGACGCCTTGCAACCGTACACTTTGGTACGGCCAATACACCAGGGGCTTAAGTACCCCACAATATGGTGTGAGAAGTCCGAACACTTTCACAAGTGCGGCACCCCGAACTTATAGCATTATATGCATCATCTCTGAATCATGTCTTTGGTCAAATGTTGGGTTTGCCCGGCTCCTATGTTTTGGTACATTACGTTCCACTCTATCGGCTAAGGTAGCACTAGGAGAACTACTGCGATTGTGCCCCGGTTCTGCTGGGCTAAGCACCTCAGTAGAGAAAGCTAAAACTGACTGTCATGATAAGGCGAGAGACTGGTCGCTGTTCGGCGAGGTTTCGAGTCCCTAAAGACTTATGCCGCTTAGAGCGAGGAGCCGGTCCTGTCCGGCTTAAAGGCGTGTATCGCGCCCCGAATTCGGCCTTCCGAATACCAGGGGCTTCGCCGAAATTTAAAATTATAGAATTCTATGGCTAAGTGAGAGTGATAAAGCATTATTAGTCCGGTTGCCTTGTTCGCTGTGCTGAGCACCTCCCTCGAAGGACCCAAAAATGGGAACAAGAGTGCTCAGGTTTATCCCGAACACCCCAGCACTCGCGGCATGGGGGCAGAAGCCGAGGACTAGCCATCTCTCAGATTGGATAAACAGCCAAACAGAAGGTAATATTTTAAATTCAAACAAGCGTTGCATAGCGCATATGAAACAAGTTTTCATCATACAGGATCACACGAGCAAGTTTACTCAAATGTTACATCCTTTGGACATTCGTCCGCTACAAGACGGGCACCCTTCAGGACACCCTCATAATAAATTTCGGGGGTGCAATGCTCCATGCCCTGTTTTTGGGGGTGCAATGCTCCTTGCCCTGTGGCGGTCTTCCTTGATCAGCTTCACGGCGTCTAGCTTGGCCCATTGCACCTTCACACGGGCGAAAGCCCGGCGTGCACCTTCGATGCAGACGGGCCGCTTGACGACTTCCAGCCGTGGGCAAGCATCCACAATCCGCCTCACTAGGCCGAAGTAGCTGTTCGGAAGGGCGTCACCAGGCTACAGCCGGACTATAAGGCCCTTCATGGCCTCTTCGGCCGCCTTGTGTAGCTCGACCAACTGCTTTAGCTGGTTGCTCAGAGGCATCGGGTGTTTGGTCCCAGTATACTGAGAGCAGAACAGCTTCTCCGTTGAGCTTCCCTCCTCGGCCTGGTAAAACTGTGTGGCATCCGACACGCTGCGGGGCAAATCTGTGAATGCTCCTGGAGAGCTCCGGATTCGGGTAAGTAATAGGTAATTTACTCTCACATGCTTGCTTTGCATATAGAATGTCTTACCCGCCGCTATTTTCTTCATCGCGTCAATCTCATGGAGGGCCTTTTGGGCTTCGGCCTTGGCACTCTTTGCGCTCTCGAGGGCCGCGGCAAGCTCAGACTCTCGCATCTTCGAGTCAAGCTCCAACGCCTCGTGCTTCTTCACGAGAGCCTGGAGCTCTTGCTGCACCTCGCCCACCCAAGCCTCTTTCCTTTCCCGCTCAGTGTGCTCCTTGGCCGCTTTATCTTCGGCCTCGGACAGTGCTTGCTTTAGGGTCGCCACTTCGGTCGTGGCCCCTGGCAAATTCATGATGATCCTGTCATTTTGCAATCACATTCTTTTTATACATATCCATAGACTAGGTACTACTTACATTTGTTCTCCTCGAGCTGCCTCTTGGCAAGGCCGAGCTTGTCCTTGGACCCTTTAAGGTCCTGCTTCCGTGCGGCGACCTCCGCAGTCAGTGCAGCAGATGCCAGCAGCGAAGCCTACATACGCATATTGACATACTTATATTAGACTCCTGCAATATTGTTTGATCCTCTGTTCGGCTTTTCTTTGTGAACACCGAACAGAGCATCAGGGGCTACTATCTATGCGGTAATATTTTTCCTATATTTTAAACACTTACCTCAAAGCCTGTTAGAAGGCTGGCACAGGCTTCAGTTAATCCGCTCTTGGCGGACTGAACCTTCTGGACCACCGCACTCATAATAGTACGGTGCTCCTCGTCGATGGAAGCGATGCGAAGCGCTCCTAGCAGATTGTCCGGCGCCTCTGGATGGACAGAGGTCACCGGCACAAGCGTCTTGCCCCTCTTGGAAGGAGGCCGCCTGCCCGAGTCTGGAACCACTGGAGGTTCCGGCGCGGTGTTCGGCTGAGGGCCGAACTCGGATCCCTCAGGGGCCTTGTTCCCTCTGCTCCCGGAGTCCGGAAGGTCGCCTTGAGGCGCCTCCGGGACTATCTCCCCTCGACCCGGTGCCTCTTGAGACAATACCTCGGCGTTGTCTGCAGGGCAAGGGGAGGTGGCGGTCGGAAGTGGATCGCTATCCACATCTGACGAGCCCAGGGAGCCGTCCGACGATACATCGATACGGGCTCGTGGCGGCCTGCATAATCATATTCGGCGTTAGGGGAAGCAGTGCGACAAAGGAATGATATGAGTTACTCTGGTATCCGAATACTTATGACTTCGCCAGGGGCTTGGCCCTGAGCAGCCACTCGTCTTCGCCTTCAACGGCGATGGTGGAACTGTCCGGAAGGAGAGTCCTTCCCTTCTTGGACCCTTCGGCCTCCCCAGTTGGGGCGGCCTTCCTTTTCTTGTCTCCCCCAACTGAAGGGGGAGCATCTTCTTCTTCCTCCTCGTCTTCGGGGGAGGAGTGTGTCGCAGAGTTATCGGACGATGAGTCCGATGACGCCTGGCGTCGGGAACTCTTTCGGGTTCCCTTGGCCTTCTTGGTCTTCTCCGGCACCTTATAAGGGGCCGGAGTCAGCATCTCCGTAAGGAGAGCGTCCGAAGTGTCTTCGGGCAGAGTGGCCGCACAGTTAATCGGCCCCGACGTCTACACCCAGTCCTGTCAAAGGCATGAAGATCAGACCCCGCGCATCATTAAGCTAGGGGAAATAAAATATCCTACTGGATGTATAGAACTCACCGAATGCGCTCGGCGCTTCGCGCTTAGCCCGCGGTCCTCGGTGAGGGAGGGAGGGACCTCGGCGCCCTTGAATAGCACCTTCCAGGCATCCTTGTGTGTTGTGTCGAAGAGCCTGTTCAGAGTTTGGTGCTGGGCCGGGTCGAACTCCCACAAGTTGAAAGCCCGTCGTTGACATGGGAGGATCCGGCGGATGAGCATAACCTAGACTATGTTGATGAGTTTGAGCTTCTTGCTCACCATGTTTTGGATACATGTTTGGAGTCCGGTCAGCTCTACCAAACTACCCCAGGACAAGCCCTTCTCTTGCCAGGAGGTGAGCTGCATGGGGATGCCAGATCAGAACTCGGGGGCCACTGCCCATTCGGGGTCACGCGGCTCGGTGATATAGAACCACCCCGATTGCCACCCCTTTATGGTCTCCATGAAGGAGCCCTCGAGCCATGTGACGTTGGGCATCTTGCCCACCATGGAGCCTCCGCACTCCACCTGGCGGCCGCTCACTACCTTCGGCTTGACATTGAAGCTCTTCAGCCATAAACCGAAGTGGGGCTTGATGCAGAGGAAGGCCTCGCACACGACGATAAACGCTGAGATGTTGAGGATGAAGTTCAGGGCCAGATCGTGGAAATCCAGGCCGTAGTAGAACATGAGCCCCCGGACGAATGGGTGGAGAGGGAATCCCAGTCTGCGGAGGAAATGGGTAAGGAACACTACCCTCTCATGGGGCCTGAGGGTGGGGATGAGCTTCCCCTCATCCGGGAGCCGGTGCACGATGTCGTCGGGCAGGTATCCGGCTCTCCTTAGCTTCTTGATGTGTCCCTCCATGACAGAGGAGACCATCCACCTACCTCCTGGTCCGGACATGGTTGGAGAAGGTCGAGGTGGGAAATGCGGACTTGGGCGCTGGAGCTCAAGTGTGCGAAAATAGATGAGCAAAGGAGGAAGAAGGCGTGGATGAAAAGGTGAATCCTTATCCCTTTATATGGGCGGACGAAACTATGCGTCCCCACTAGCCTGGTAAAACTCGCTTATCCCCCGAGCACCGTAATCGATGGCGCGGTTGGGTTACCCACGCCCGTATTGATGAGAATCCCGTAATAAGGGGAACACGATCTCTGCTTTGACAAGACGTGTCAAAAAACTGCCTCGCGTTATGTGCGGGGCTAGTTAAAGGAAACGGTTCGAATAATCACCGGGCCATGGCATAATGTCGTGTTGCCAAAACAAGTCAGCAAATTAGATTTGTGGAAATATTATTCTCTCTACGGTGGTATGTGGAACTTATTTTGCAGGGTCGGACACTATCCTTGTATTCAAATTCTTCCGTGGTGTATTCGGAGGAGGAACCCGCCTTGCAATGCCGAAGACAATACTGCGCGCCGGACTCATCGTCATTGAAGCCTGGTTCAGGGGCTACTGAGGGAGTCCTGGATTAGGGGGTCTCCGGACAGCCGGATTATATCCTTTGGCCGGACTGTTGGACTATGAAGATACAAGATTGAAGACTTCGTCTCGTGTCCGGATGGGACTCTACTTGGCGTGGAAGGCAAGCTAGGCAATACGGATATGTGTATCTCCTCCTTTGTAACCGACCTTGTGTAACCCTAGCCCTTCCGGTGTCTATATAAACCGGAGGGTTTTAGTCCGTAGGACAACATACAATCATACCATAGGCTAGCTTCTAGGGTTTAGCCTCTCTGATCTCGTGGTAGATCTACTCTTGTACTACCCATATCATCAATATTAATCAAGCAGGACGTAGGGTTTTACCTCCATCAAGAGGGCCCGAACCTGGGTAAAACATCGTGTTCCCTGCCTCCTGTTACCATCCGCCTAGACGCACAGTTCGGGACCCCCTACCCGAGATCCGCCGGTTTTGACACTGACCCTTAGCCTCTGTATCCAAGAGGATGACAACCGACCTGTAGACGTAACACGAGTGAGTTGCACTTTCAATACCTACACGGGTTAGTCCCACAAGTAACAAACAAGGATATCCATAGACATAGAGTGATGTTCACATAGGATGATGTCCATGAAAGCATTAGGTTACCTTGTCCCTTGTCTTACCAACAAGAGGGTTTGTGACTCCTTGAACTAGTGCAAGATATGGAAGTTGTTTGCACTTGTCCTCGTCAAAATGATATGAGTGAAGTATGTTGGCGGAGTCACCCTCAAGAACTCTCTAGTTCTTCTTCTTCGGGATCCACACCATCTTGATGGGAATCCTTGGAGTTGTAGTCGTACTTGATGAAGTAGAACTTGATGTAGTCTTGGTAACCCACTTGACCAAGGCCTTAGGTGCTTCTTCAAATGCATCAATCTCCTCTTGAAGCATGTCCTTGCCTTTTAGCTTGTGGTCTTGTGGTGGAAGATCATCTTGAGCTTGTGTTCCTTGGAAACAAGTAGGATCATACTTCTCTTGTTGAGGAACAAACTTCGTCTTGGCGTATTGATCTTCTTCCCACTCAACTCCATTGGCATTGAACTTTCGTTCAAAACCTACACCTTGATTCTTCTGGTGTCTTCCTTGCTTGCGTACAATTTCCTCGAATTGCTTACTCCCGGCAAGGCTCTTGTAAACACCTTTCTCTATAATTCCCTTCAATAAGACGTTTTCTTGCTCAAGTGTAACTTGGCTAAGAGAATCATTAGTGGAATCAAGAGAACTACTAGAAGCAACAATATTGGATTTAGCATGATTGTTATTACAACTAGAAGAAGAATCTTTCTTACTCTTGTTGCTAGTTTTAACTTGTGGCATGTAAGTAGACAAGATTAACCGTTTGGCATTGTAAGAAGAACTTTTCTTGCAAAGATCATCATTGAGTGCTTTTAAGAACTCATGCTCTTGCTCAAGGTTGAGTTTTTCAAAGCGTAGCTTCTCATGAGTCTTTAAAAGTCTCGATGATCTTCCAAGGTAGTTTCATAAGCTAACTTAAGAGTGTTTAGTTCTTTAGTTAGACGCTCAATCTTCTTCTTATCATCGTCATTCGTTTTATCTTGATTATTATGATTAATAGCAAGTTCATCATAGTTTTCATAACTAGAGTTGTCAACAAGTAAATCATCATCTCCTAGCAAATCATCTTCATCACTATTGAAATCAACATACTCGGGGTGTGTTACCTTTGGAACTTTAGCCACGAAGCATTTTCCAATTCCTTCATTTGGTGAGTCAAATATGTCGTAGGAGTCGGTTGACACACGTGCTAGACCGACAACACATTCATCTTGAGTATATTCGGAGTCGGAGTGATAGCTTCTTTCAAAGTGATTTTCGGAGTCGGAGCCGGATACCCATTCACCAACATGAGCTTGATGTCTTATTTTTGTGTAGATTTTTGATGATTTGTCCTTTCTCTCCGAATCCTTGCTTCTCCGAGAGGGTCTTTCTTCATAACGATCATCTCTACTCCTTCTCTCTCTTGGCGGTGATTCTTCTCTCCTACTTATTCTGTTGGGAGAATCTTCTCTTCTTTTGTAAGGAGACGTACACTCGTTTGAATAGTGTCCGGGTCTTCCACAATTGTAGCAGTTACGCTCACAACTAGAAGATCTTTTGTCATTGTAGGACCTTGACTTGGAACTTCTTTCCTTGCTTCTACTCTTATAGAACTTGTTGAAGTTCTTCACCATTAGGCTCAATTATTCATTGAAGGTTTGTTTCTCACTTGGTGATGTGGGAGCATCACATGAGGCTTTGTAGGCACCACTTGACTTGTTGTGGAGCTCTTCCTTATCCTTGAGTGACATCTCATGAGCAACAATTCTTCCAATGACTTCCGTTGGCTTGAGATCTTTGTAGTTGGGCATCATTTGGATCAATGTGCACATGGTATCATATTTTCCATCCAAGGCTCTTAGGATCTTCTTGATGATGAATCTATCGGTCATCTCTTCACTTCCTAAGCCGGCAAACTTATTTGTAATGAGAGCAAGCCTAGAGTACATTTCAGCGACACCTTCACCATCCTTCATTTTGAACTTGTCAAGTTGACTTTGAAGCACATCCAATTTGGATTCCTTAACGGAGTCGGTACCTTCGTGCATATCAATTAAAGTATCCCAAATTTCCTTTGCATTCTCAAGACGGTTGATTTTGTTGAATTCTTCGGGGCACAATCCGTTGAAGAGAATATCACAAGCTTGAGCATTGTATTGCAGCATCTTCAACTCTTCCGCGGTAGCTTCACGGTTCGGTTCTCTCCCATCAACGAATTCATCTTGCAAGCCAATACACACAATAGCCCAAACGGTGGGGTTATGTCCAAGAATATGCATTTTCATCTTATGATTCCAACTAGCAAAATTACTACCATCAAATTAAGGACCTCTACAGTGGTAATTTCCCTCGCTAGATGCCATACTCGCCTAGGTTGTGAAGGCTATGACCACCAAAAGCTATAGAAATCAAAGCAAATGGAGACCAAAGCTCTGATACCACTTGTAGGATCGAAAGTATGTCTAGAGGGGGGTGATTAGACTACTTGACCAAATAAAAATTTAGCCTTTTCCCAATTTTAATTCTTGGCAGATTTTAGCAACTTAGCACAAGTCAAGAAATCAACCTACGCATGCAATTCTAAGAGTATAGCAGCGGAAAGTAAAACAATTGCATATGAAGGTAAAGGGGGGAGTTTGCAGGGAGCAAACACAATGTAGACACAGAGATTTTTGGCATGGTTCCGATAGGTGGTGCTATCGTACATCCACGTTGATGGAGACTTCAACCCACGAAGGGTAACGGTTGCGCGAGTCCATAGAGGGCTCCACCCACGAAGGGTCCACAAAGAAGCAACCTTGTCTATCCCACCATGGCTGTCGCCCACGAAGGACTTGCCTCACTAGGGTAGATCTTCAGGAAGTAGGCGATCTCCTTTCCCTTACAAACTCCTTGGTTCAACTCCACAATCTTGACGGAGGCTCCCAAGTGACACCTAATCAATCTAGGAGACACCACTCTCCAAGAGGTAACAAATGGTGTGTTGATGATGAACTCCTTGCTCTTGTGCTTCAAATGATAGTCTCCCCAACACTCAACTCTCTCTCATAGGATAGGATTTGGTGGAAATATGATTTGAGTGGAAAGCAACTTGGGAAAGGGTAGAGATCAAGATTTATGTGGTTGGAATGGAATATCTTGACCTCAACACAAGTGTAGGTGGTTCTCTCTCAGAAAATGTATGTTGGAAGTGTAAGCATGTTCTGATAGCTCTCTCCACGAATGAAGAGTGGGTGGAGGGGTATATATAGCCTCCACACAAAATCTAACCGTTACACACAATTTACCAAACTCGGTGGGACCGAATCGTGAAACTCGGTCAAACCGATTTAGTTCATAATGTGACCGTTAGGATTTTCGGTGGGACCGACATGTCAACTTGGTGAGACCGATTTCATTAGGGTTAGGGCATAACATAATCTCGGTGAGCCAATTACACAAACTCGGTGGGACCGATTTTGGTAATAGACAAACAGAGAGTTGGTCAGGAAAACATGGTGGGACCGATTCGCTCATCTCGGTTGTACCGAAACGTTACAAAAGGGAAACATAGAGTTTGCATTGCAATCTCGGTGGGACCGATCGCTCATCTCGGTTTGACCGAAACATTACAAAGGGAAACAGAGAGATTACAATCCCATCTCGGTGAGACCGAGATCCCTATCGGTAAGACCGAAAAGACTAGGGTTTCTGGCAGTGGCTATGTCAACTGAACTCGGTGGCTCCGGATAGACAGTTTCGGTGGGGTCGAGTTTGACTTTTGGTTTGGGACATATGTGGATGTGAGAGAGTAGTTGAGGTTTTTGGAGCATATCACTAAGCACTTTGAGCAAGAAACTCATTAAGCAACACCTCACCCCCTCTTGATAGTATTGGCTTTCCCTATGGACTCAATGTGATCTTAGATCACTTAAAATGAAAAAATGTAGAGTCCTAAGGTTTGAGCTTGAGTCAATCCTTTGTCCGTAGCATTTTAAGGGGTCCACAATTCTCATCCATGCCATGCCAATCATTGAGATTTCCTTAAATGTTTATCTTGACATAGCATTAGCTCAATGAGCGATATGTTGTTAGGAATTACCAAAACCACCCAGGGATAGTTGCACTTTCAATCTCCCCTTTTTTGGTAATTGATGACAACATATAGATCAAAGCTTCGAAAAAAGATGGTAAGATTGAAAAACATCGTCGCTTTGAGAAGTATGTGATAAGCAAGAGCTCCCCCCTAAATTTGTGCATTATTTAAAATTTGCTTTTGAATGCAAATGCACAAGCGATTAGGATCATGGGTTACTCTTCCATGTCACATATATCTTGGTGGAGCACTCAAAATGATAGAAAATAAAAACATGCACTCATCACCAAGCAAGTGAATGATCATATAGAGATATAAGAGATAATATCATCCAACAAGCATTAAGGGTAGCATATGATCAAACACATGATCAAACAAGTATCACACAAGGACGCAATAAAGTAGTTCAACCAAAATAGCAAGAGAGATAAAAAGCAACACTCTCTCTCGAAGCCTATGATCTATACATTTTTCTCCCCCTTTGGCAACAAGTTACCAAAAAGTTTGAAAATGCATAGTCCTATACGTCTCTCAGGCTTGATCTTCGAGAGGTGATGTGGAGAGAACTCCAAGGACGAAGGCTTTCGATGAAGTAGTTGGAGCTGATGGAGTGGGTGCTGGAGGTGGCACTGGAGCTGTAGCTGCTGGTGCTGACACTGAAGCTCTAGTATCTGAGACTGGCACTGCAACAGACCTTGGACCTCATGGCACTCGCTTGAAAGCATAAGTGGTTTCTTTTCCTCTCCTCTCCTCTGCTTCCTCCTGAAGCTGCTCAACTGCAGTCTGAATCTCAGTCACTTTGACATCAAGACCATAGAATTTCTGCTCAACGATCCTCTCCAAGCTCTCCTGGTTTTGAGTCAGGGTCGCCAAGCCTTTCTCAATCCTCAAGGTGGATTGGATCAGATATCCAAGCTGATCTTGCTTGGTCTTCAAGAATACTTGAGATGCCTCTTCAACAGTTGGCATCTTTGCAGGTTTCTCTACCCTTGCCTTCTCTCTCTTCCCATGTGCTTGAGCTGATTTTGGTTCATTTTCATTCATGACAACAGTGTTGTCTTCAAATTCAGGGTAGATGGGCAGGCGCTCCTTATCCAATAGATATTTTCCTGTGCCCATCTTGGAGTTGATGAGCTCCTGAATTTGTGGGGCATACCCACAACTTCTCTTCTGATCAGCTGCTGTCCTTTTGACTGTCTCCACAATCAGACTCATGACTTTGAACTTTCGAGGCACATCAAACAAATGGAGCAAATTGATAGCATGCCCTCTGATCATCTAGTGATCACCTGACTTGGGTAGCAATGTGTGCCTTAGGATCCAGTTGATGGTAGGCAGACCAGACAACAAGAAGTGGACAGATCCAAACTTATGAGTATCCAATGCATCATCTGGGATCTCTGTGTACATGTTGGCCATAGAGTTATGGTCTTTCTTATTTTCAGCATAAACATTCAAGTCATCCTCACTTTCTTCTAGGGCATTGATCAACTGAGCCCATTGTTCAATGGTAGATTGGTACCTTGTACCTTCAGACATCCAAATGATCTTCCCATCTGGGTAGGAGTGGGCAGTGGAGTAAAACTGCATGATCAGCTCATCATTCCACTTGGTGAGCTTCTGGGCAGCAAATGTATCAACTCCACATGCTTTGAAGCTGTCATATACACCTGGATAGTGATCTTCATTCTCCTTGATGTACTCCCAGTCAACCCATCTCATGTCACACACTATGGGCTTCTTGTCAAGCAGAACTATCTCATAGAAGTCTTGTTGTTCCTTAGTGTGAAACCTGTAATCCACAACAGTTCTCCTCCTGACAGCATATGGATCAGACTGTCTCCATAATCTCAGTCCTGAATCCTTCCTGATTTTCATGTTCTCTGCAACAAGATGTTCATCATTGTGGTCAGGGATCTTGGGCTTGAGCTTCCTTAGCACTTGGGCTTCATCATCTTCTTCATCAACAGCCTCAGGCACTGGGGCCTTGTTCTTTTCTGCAGCTGAAATGTTTCTAGTGCTTCTCTTTGGAGCAGACTTCTGAGCTGGGGCTTTGGGAGCAGACTTAGGCTTTGATGGAGCAGCCCCTTACTTGATTGCATCTCCCATAAGCTTCTAAGCCTAGGAGCTAGTGCAGCATCCTCTTCCTCTTCATCTGAACCTCTCATTATGGATGATCTGCCAAGCACTCTGGCAGTGGTCTTCTTAACCTTTTCCTTCCTTTTCTTTCCTTCTCCAACTGCCTCTTCAGTTGGCTTGGAGGTTTCAGCATTGGATGCTCTAGCCTTAGACATAGGAATTCTCTTTGTTGGTACCTTCTTATGCATCCCTGGCTTAACTGTAGCAGTTGTGCCATACTCCTTTTTCAGCACCTTTTTCCTTGAAGTGGCCTCATCCTCAATGGCCACATAATCCTCATCCTCAGATTCTGAGGTTTTCTTCTTCC
This sequence comes from Triticum aestivum, assembly GCF_018294505.1. NCBI lineage: Eukaryota > Viridiplantae > Streptophyta > Magnoliopsida > Poales > Poaceae > Triticum > Triticum aestivum. The sequence goes on along the minus strand of NC_057803.1, from coordinate 142,241,916 downwards.
TGGATCTGGTTGCTGCCTTAGGTAAGTTTCTTGGAGTGCTCCTACTTCCATCATCAGAAGAGCTGGAGGGACTAGTGCCCTCACTCATTTGAACCTGTTCTTCAGATTTGTTTTGGCTGCCACTTTGATTAGACATCTTGCAGGAAAACTGTCAGCAGACCCTGTGAATAGGTTGTAGATGAGGTAGAGTAGACGAGCATCAGAAAGTACAAAGGTTTTGCAAAATAATTGAGTCAAAAAGCTTGGTTTTAGTTCTCTACGGAAGTGATCTTGGAGCTACTGAATTGACAAACTCGGTGATACTGAGGCAACACTTGGAACCTAAACTAGTGAACTTGGTAGGGCCAAGTCACCGTTCGGTGGCACCGAGATTGCTAGGGTTTCACAGAATCTTGAACTCGGTCACACCAATTTGCACGTTTCGGTCAGACCGAAAAGTGCATGTGCAATGGCCAAGGCCAAATCGGTGAGACCGATTTCTACTGTTCAGTCGGTCCGAGATGAGTTCTGCAAAGAGCTAACCCTAAAATTTTTGAATCAATCTAGACCTAAGGGAGTTTTAGTTGGATGGATCAATCTCAATCGTGGCAAGAAACATGGCATTGTCCTTGTGCTAGGAATCGGAATGAAAAAGACAGCACAAGGGGTCGAACACTTACCCTAGAGCGGCGAGTGTTCGCTACGGCGGCAATGGCGGAGCAGATTGCCGTTGACGGCAGTGGAGACCAGCGGCTGGAGGTCGCTGGCAGCGAGAGGACGATCCGGAGACCCGAAGAGGCAGAGCAGGTTACGCGTGGGTGAAGGGTTTCGGAAAATGTTCACTTTGTTCTAAATTTTTTTATTTAGACGGTGAAAATTGTTTTTGGCATTTTTAGAAAAAAATTATATCTATTTAGGATTTTTCCTTTCGATGGAATTTATTTTATATAAAAAAGTTTCCCGAACCGCACTGGGCCGAAGGCCCAGCCAGCCCACTGCGCCACCGCCTCCGCCGCCGTGCCCGCGTCGGACACCGGCCGGAGTCTGGCTCTGAGCCGCGCCGCGCGCCCCCTGCCCCAAGCTCCAACGCCCCCCTCCCCTTAAATAATGCCCCGCCGCCCTTTCCTCCTCGTCCCAAGCCGCCGCCGCGTAGCCGCCGACCCGCGCCACTGCTACCGCCCGCTGCCGCCGCCGCCCTGCATCCCGCGCCGCGCCCACGTCGCCCACGTCGCCGCCCGCCACCCCGCTGACCCACGCTAGAGCCGCCGTCGCCCGTCGCCGCCGTTGACTTCGTCGCCGCCGTTTTTTCGGTTTTTTGAAAAAACTCCAGATCGGTTTTTTTAAGATCGGTTCGGTTTTCTTGGTTTAGATTAAGTTATGAATGTTCGTTCGTTAGTTCGTTTTAATGAACAAATTCGTTCATTTGCCTCTGTTAGTGAATGTTCGCGCCGTCGTTTTTTATTTTAATTTTATTTTCGGCCAGGGACCTATCCACAATTACTTTTATCGTAGATTAGCCCCTGATCTTCAAAACCCCGTAACTTTTTAACTGTTCGTCCAAATCTAGTGAAACCAACGCCAAAATATTCGTCTCGAGCCCCCCTTTGTGGTTAATCAACTTGAACATGGTTTTAAAAATTTAATATTTGGTTTCAAGCAGAGTTGAATTCGAAGTTTTTTACCGTAGTTTCAGTTCCGTAGCTCTGATACGATTGATTCTTTTTGCAAATCGAAGCTCTTCAGTCAAACTTTCAGATTGGATGTTCTTATTTGAGTTTTACCCTTGCTTCTATGCTTGAGTGATTATGTATGCTATTGTTTGTTTGTGATAGAATTCCTGGAGTGTGAAGCGTGCTACTACGAGTCTTTAGGGTTTGTGAGTCGTCAACAAGGCAAGTAACACATTGATCATACCCCTTTATTACCCAGTTTTTATGCATTAGCTACAATCCTCAAACATTGCATGAGTAGGATCTCTTAACATGTGGGTTTGGGAAGTGGATGATGAGGTAAAACCTATTACCCTTTTATTATCAAACCTTGGGAGTTACTTCTACGTTATGCTCATATTGCTATCCTATGCTTGTAGACGTGGTTTGGTTTGAGTGATCCATGACAGATGTGAGATTGTTAATTAATGGTTAACTTAAGGTGGCTACTTAAATACACATCTAGGTGGATTGGTTGCGGGCACCTGGGGATATACCAGTGTTCTCTTCTGGTTCTCCACCCAGGCTCAAAGGGATCATAAGATTATTCATGCTAGAAACTTCTCTGTGCATCCACAAGCTATTATGGGCTCTAGCATAGTTGAGTATGTTGCATGACCTCTTTCAGTGGTAGGCTAGCAGATGTAGGGAAAAGTAGGTGTAACTGTCTACCCAGAGTAAAGAGTAAATGCTTCTGAAAGACTGTGTCTCGGTCATCCGTTTCTCAAACACCATGTAGTGCGATAAATCCAACGGAGGAGATCGAGTCTTGTGGGGAAAAGTGCACAAACCTTTGCAGAGTGTACAAACTAATCATGGTTAGTTGTGTCCCCGGTTATGGACATCTTGAGTATCTGGTTCTTGGATTATCCTGCTGATCTCGTCACTCTAAATTAATTTGTTGGGTTGTTAATTACTGTTTAATTGGGATTAAGATGGGGTTACCATTCTCAATGTTTATCAACTACCATGATAGTTAAATGAAATATATTCCTTTGTTGTAGGGAAAAATTAGCTTTTCGCAAAAACATTATAACCATAGAGCCTCCACCAGCCATATATGCATGTAGTGATATCGTTTTATTTGTTCATTGCTCTATTGTGTTATCTTGCCAGCATATTCCATGTGCTGACCCGTTTCGGGCTGCAACATATCATGTTGCAGACTTTTCAGACGAAGAGTAAGGTGCGCTAGGTCATTTGTCGTGCACTCAGCTATGTCGTTGGAGTTGATGGACTCACTTTATCTTCCAAGCCTTACACTATTATCTTATTTAGATTGTCGTAAGCCATATTATTGTATTAAGTTCTCTCTTGAGACTATCGATGTAATAAGTGTGTGATTGCTACTCTGTTATAAATCCTTCGAAGTACTATGTGTGTCAGCATTACCAATCCAGGGATGACACTTATGCACAGAGATTTGACTGTTTGAGGTCAGATCACTAGAAGATGGTATCAGAGCCAAGTTGACTGTAGGACACGACCACTAAGTTAAGCCATAGGTCACTCTTCTCTACCCATTTCTGACCCCTCTCCCTTTTTCCACTCTATAGGATGGCGGACCCAAGGAAAATTTTTGCACAACCGGATGAAGACACACCTTTTGGACAACACTTGAAGGAAGTCACTAGGTACCTGAACATCAGAATACCAAGCTTCAACGGGATCTACACCGCCACTTTACCAGAAGAGGAGCGTTGGATGATTCGACTTCAAGTTCCACGAAGGATATTCATGCCAGTTACTAAGCCCATAGAGTTTTCCTTTGATGCACCAACATGGAGTCTAGGAAAGAGCATGGCAGCCCACATTGCCATGGGATGCATCGGCGAAGTTTATCACAAGGATCTTAAGGACACCATCTACCAGATATGTGGGCGCCGAGATGAGCAATGGGAGATGATCAGTACCAGGAAGGACAGGTCCATTACAGCTTTCATCCAGGAGTTAAACCAGCACATTCGTCGTCAGTAGAACCAAATGTGCGCAAGCATGATAGACCTGAAGAAGGTGATGACCAGGAACATGGAGCTAGAAGAGGATCTCAAGTCTACATGCGACTGATACGAGGAGGAAATCACAATAGTAGTAGATAAGAATGACGACCTAACAAGGAAACTAGGAGTATTCATGGGAGACCTCGCGCCAGGAGGAGATGACGACCATCCCAAGGACTATATCATCATCGGCGACACCGACTCCGACCCCGACAGTAGTGATGATGATTACGAAGACGAAGATGGAGCAGATATCATGGAGTCTTCCACCGATCAAAATTTCTAGATGACCACCATATTATCAGTAGTATTCCCCCATGTATATAGTAGTAGTCCGAGCACTTTTGTAACGGTAGTTAGATCATTTCTATATCCTTGTTTGAATTGAGTGGTGTGATATGAATGTGTTTGTATCATGTGCATATGGGTAGTGCCTTCTCACTAGACCTCACTCTATTCTAATCTCTCCCCTCTAAACCCATCAAATGCCTCCGAGATGTGACCTCGGATTTGTCTTCCCATCGGAGCTCACTCAGTTGATCCAATAGCAGAATGCCTTGATGCAGCTACTAGTCCAGAACCAAGGCAATAACAACCCATCGCCACCACCTCCAGTTGACAACTTAGCTCATTTTTTGAGGTTGCAACCGCCGGTGTTTTTTAGTAGCACCGAGCCGATAGTTGCTGATGACTGGCTATGTAGGATTGGAAGGGAGTTAACCACCGCAGGTTGCACAGATGCTGAGAAGGTGCGTTTTGCCGCACATCAATTGGATGGACCTGCAGCCTCATGGTGGGAGAATTAGGGGCTGTTTGGTTTGCAGCCCTCGTCCGCCACGCCAAAATATTGGCGTTGACCTGAGCACCAACACCTATTTGGATCAGTACCAATTAATTGGCTTGCCCCAGGCTCATTCACTTCCCCAGTTCATTCTGCGTCCAATTTATTGGCGAGTTCGTGGCGGCCGATTCCTCTGCCAACTTTTTGGCGAGCCAATGGTTGGCGTGGCCGTCACAGGCACAAACCAAACGTACCCTTACACAGCCACTTTCCCCATAGCCAATGTCACTTGGGAGTAGTTTCAGCAAGCATTCTGCACCTCACATGTCTCAACTGGAGCTATGAGCATGAAGAAGCATGAGTTTCGCAACTTACGCCAGGGAAACCATATTGTAGGGTAGTACGTGGATGAGTTCAGTAAGTTAGCTCGCTATGCCCCAGATGATGTGGCCACAGATGCCGCGAAGTAGGAGAAGCTTATGGAAGGGCTGAACGATGAGATGAGTATGTAGTTAATGGTGGCAACATTTAACAACTACCAGGAGTTGGTAGACAAGGCTCTTATGATTGAAGGGAAGCAGCAGCAGATTGAGAGCCGCAAAAGGAAGTATGGACAAGGGAAGTACAATTCAGGAGCTCAGCAGAAGCCTCGCTTTACCCCGAACTCGGGAGGATATACCCATAACCATGGAGGCCACACGCACAATGGAGGAAGTTTGCATAACCATAGTGGCTCCAAGAATGGAAATGGGAATGGAGCAAGTAGCAATCAGAACCGCTCTAACCCAGCCACACCCACCAAGAAGGACCAAAGTCACATTACTTGTTTCAAGTACGGGAAAACTGGACACTAAGCCAATGAGTGTTCTGAAGCAAAGAATGGAAATGGCAATGGAAGCTCTGGGAAGAAGCCCAACCCTTTCAACAGGGGATAAGTGAACCACATGAATGTGGAGGAGGTTGAAGAGCAACCAGATGCAATATTAGGTAAGTTTTTGGTTAAGTCATTTACTACAATTGTTCTTTTTGATACTGGTGCATTGCATTCATACATATCAAGGGGATTTGTGGATAAGTATTAGTTGCCCACTAAAGTTCTTAGGACACCTATGTTAGTAAGCTCACCAGGAGCGGAGTATATGGCAAGCCAAGGATGTTTTCAGGTGCCATTGACCATAGGTAGGCATGTTTTCCCCTCAGACTTAATAATTCTGGAGTCACAAGGATTGGATGTGATACTAGGAATGGATTGGCTATCGATGTATTGAGGAAACATTGATTGCGCTAGTAAGTCAATTCTGCTCACCACCCCAGATGGAAAAAGAATTAAGTATGTATCTAGGCATGCGCCTAGGAGGACCCAAGTAAATTCCCTCTCAGGAGTTGTTTAGGAGGAAGTGCCTGTAGTGAAGGATTATCCAGATGTATTCCCAGAGGAACTACCAGGCATGCCGCCAGATCGAGACATTGAGTTTTTGATAGAGCTGTTACCAGGCACCGGACCTATATCAAAGAGACCATACCGGATGCCAGAAAATGATCTGGAGGAGATTAAGAAGCAGATTAAGGAGTTATTGGAGAAAGGTTACATTCGACGAAGTTCGTCACCATGGGGAGCCCCGGTGCTCTTGGTTGAGAATAAGGATGAATCTTTGAGAATGGTTGTTGATTATCGTGCATTGAATGAAGTAAAAATCAAGAACAAGTACCCATTGCCGATGATCAATGATTTGTTTGACCAGCTGCAAGGAGCTAAAGTATTCTCCAAGATCGATCTACGATCAGGATACCACCAGCTGAAGATCCGAGAACAGGATATACCTAAGACAGCCTTCACCAGAAGGTACGGGTTATATGAGTATACGGTTATGTCATTTGGGTTGACTAATGCCCCATCCAATTTCATGAGTATGATGAATAAGGTGTTCATGGAGTTTTTGGATAAGTTTGTAGTGGTGTTCATTGATGATATTTTGGTATACTCGAAGAATGAAGAGGAACACAAGGAGCATTTGCATTTAGTTCTCGAGAAGCTCAGGGAACATCAGTTGTATGCTAAGTTCAGCAAATGTGAGTTTTGGTTGAAGGAAGTGGGATTTCTTGGACATGTTATATCAGGAGAAGGTATAGTAGTAGACCCTACCAAGGTTCAGTCAGTCACTAATTGGCTAGCACCCACCTCAGTAGGAGAGATCCGTAGTTTTCTAGGACTCGCGGGATACTATCGGAGATTCATTGAGAATTTTTTCAAGATTGCGAAGCCTATGACGGAGTTGTTGAAGAAGGACACCAAGTTCAAATGGACAGATGAATGTGAGGCGAGTTTTCAGGAGTTGAAGAAACGTTTGGTTACAGCCCCAGTGCCGATTCTGCCGGATATACGCAAGGATTTCCAAGTGTATTGCGACGCTTCTCGCTTAGGACTTGGGGTGTACTTATGCAAGATGGAAGAGTGGTTTCATATGCCTCACGTCAGCTTCGACCGCATGAGTTGAATTATGCCACGCATGATTTGGAGTTAGCAGCTGTAGTTCATGCACTCAAGACTTGGAGACACTTTCTTATTGGAAATCGATGTGATGTGTACACGGATCATAAGAGTTTGAAGTACATTTTCAGACATAAGAAGCTAAATCTTATACAAAGGAGATGGTTGGAGCTTATAAAGGATTATGATATGAAGTTGCATTATCATCCAGGCAAGGTCAATGTCATAGCAGACGCTTTGAGCCGGAAGAGTTATGCCAATACCCTTGTGAGTGGAGGATTACCCAAGGAGTTAATCGAAGATCTCAGGGAGCTTCGTTTGGAGATAGTCCCTAGAGGTTTGTCGCAGCATTGGAGGTCCAGTAAACATTATTGGGAAAGATTCGAGAAGCTCAGAAGGATGACAAGCAAATTGCTGAGATAAAGGAAAAATGAGCAAAGGAAAAGCCAAAGGTTTTCATGAGGATGAGCACGACACTTTGTAGTTTGAGGACCATGTTTATGTACCCAATAATGCGGAGATCAGGAAGTTAATACTTCAGGAAGCTCATGACTCGCCATACTCAATACACCTCGGAAACACCAAGATGTATTTGGATTTGAAGGAGCATTTCTGGTAGACTGGTATGAAGAAGGATATTGCCGAGTATGTGGCCGTATGTGATGTATGTCAGAGAGTGAAGGCAGAACATCAGAAGCCAGCAGGATTACTGCAGCCTATGTCGATACCCAAATGGAAGTGGGACAAGCTTGGCATGGATTTCATCACCGGATTACCTAGGAACCGGTCAGGATATGATTCTATTTGGGTAGTGGTGGATCGTTTGACCAAAGTGGCTCACTTTATCCCAGTGAAAACCACCTATACAAGTGTGAAGTTGGCCAAGATATATATGACCAGGATCGTATGTCTGCATGGAGTTCTGAGGACCATTGTATCAGATAGAGGGACACGGTTTACTTCAAAGTTTTGGCATCAACTACACTGAACTTTCGGTACCAGGCTAGAGTATAGTACAACCTTTCATCCGCAGACAGATGGGCAGACCAAGAGAGTCAATCAGATTTTGGAGGACATGTTGAGAGCTTGTGCGCTAGATTATGGATCTAGCTGGGATGATAATTTGCCTTATGCAGAGTTCTCATACAACAACAGCTACCAGGCCAGTTTGAAGATGGCACCTTTCGAAGCCTTGTATGGAAGGAGGTGCAGGACACCATTGATGTGGGATGAAGTTGGAGACCGTCAGTTGTTTGGACCGGATTTGATCAAAGAGTCAGAAGAGAAGGTCAAATTGATTTGCGATAGACTGAAGGTAGCTCAGTCCAGGCAGAAGAGTTATGCAGACTCAAAATGCAAGGAGGTAGTTTATGAAATCAGAGACAGAGCATATCTTCGTGTTTCACCTCTGCGAGGAGTTAAACGATTTGGAGTTAAAGGTAAGTTAGCCCCGAGATTTGTAGGACCATACCGAGTTTTGGAACGTATGGGAGAAGTGGCCTACAAGTTGGAGTTACTCGAAGGACTGTCAGGAGTTCATGATGTGTTTCACGTTTCCCAGTTGAAGAAGTGCCATGCTGAGATGGCCGATATCCCTCTCAGAGATACAGTGCCCCTGGAAGCAATACAGTTGGATAGCCATTTGACTTACAAGGAGAAACCAGTCAAGATTCTCGAGTTTGTCAGCCGAGTCACACGCAACAAGGTTATCAAGTTTTGCAAAGTTCAGTGGAGCCACCATACCGAGGATGAAGCCACCTGGGAACGAGAGGATGACCTATGGAAAGACCACCCACACCTATTTTCTAGCCAACCCGAATCTCGAGGGCGAGATTCATCTTAAGGGGGCTAGGTTTGTAACATCCCAAATTTTCAATTTGCAATGTTATACATAGGTCATCATATGCATATCATATTTTATTTGCATTTTGGTATTGATACTAGAAATTCTAAGCAACTCAAGGACCCATGGAGAGAGTTGGGGATTTCGTTTATTTTCATATTTGATTTTTTTTCTCAAATTTGAAAAGAGGATCATTTTGGTTTTACTTATTTTTCTCTCCCAAAAATTTCCAATATTAAAAATAAAAGAGAGGAGATAAAATGACTTCTCCAAAATAAAAAGAAATATTGGAGGAAAAATTTTAAAATCAAATAAATAAATAATTTGCATTGTATTTGCTATTTTATTTGAATTAGAAAAAATATGCATTTTTCAAAATTGCACTTTTAGGCCAGAAAAATGTTCACTTCGTTCTAAATATTTTATTTAGATGGCAAAAATTGTTTTTGGCATTTTTAAAAAAAATGTATATTTTTTAGGATTTTCCTTTCGGCGGAATTTATTTTATAAAAAAAAGTTTCGCGGACCGCACTGGGCCGAAGGCCCATCCAGCCCGCTGCGCCACCGCCTCCGCCTCCGCCGCCGTGCCCGTGTCGGACACCGGCCGGAGTCCGGTTCCGAGCCACGCCGCCCCCCTCCCCTTAAATACCGCCGCCCCGCCGCCCTCTCCTCCTCGTCCCAAGCCGTGCCACCGCATCTGCCGCCGCCGCCCCGAGCCGTTGCTGCCGCCGATGCGCCGCCCGCTGCCGCCGCCGCCCCGCGCCACGCCGCCGTCGCCCACGTCGCCGCCCGCCGCCCCGCTGACCCGCGCTGGAGCCGCCACCGCCCGCCGGAATCCCGTTGCCGCCGGTTTTTTCGGTTTTAGGTATAAACCAGTCGGGTTTTTTAAACTCTAGATCATTTTTTAGATTGGTTCGATTTTCTCGGTTTAGATTAATTTACGAACGTTCGTTAGTTCGTTTTAACGAACGAATTCGTTCATTTGCCTTTGTTAGCGAACATTCGCACCGTAGTTTTTTCTTTTTATTTTATTTTCGGCCAGGGACCTATCCACAATTACTTTTATTGCAGATTAGCCCCTGATCTTCAAAACCCTGTAACTTTTAAACAGTTCGCCCAAATCTAGTGAAACCAATGCCAAAATCTTTGTCTCGAGCCCCTCTTTCTAGTTAATCAACTTGAACATGGTTTTGATAATTTAAATTTTGGTTTCAAGCAGAGTTGAATTCGAAGTTCTTTTGACAGTAGTTTTAGTTCCGTAGCTCCGGTTCGATTGATTCTTTTTGCAAATCGAAGCTCTTTAGTTGAATTTTCAGATTGGATCTTCTTATTTGAGTTTTACACTTGATTATATGCTTGAGTGCTTATGTATGTTATTGTTTGTTTGCGATAGAATTCCTGGAGTGCGAAGCGTGCTACTATGAGTCTCTAGGGTTTGCGGATCGTCGGCAAGGCAAGTAACACATTGATCATACCCCTTTATTACCCAGTTTTTATGCATTAGCTAAAATCCTCAAACATTGCATGAGTAGGATCTCTTAACATGTGGGTTTGGGAAGTAGATGATGAGGTAGAACCTATTGCCCTTTTATTATCAAACCTTGGGAGTTACTTCTATGTTATGCTCATATTGCTATGCTTGTAGACGTGGTTTGGTTTGAGTGATCCATGACAGATGTGAGATTGTTAATTAATGGTTAACTTAAGGTGGCTACTTAAATACACATCTAGGTGGATTGGTTGCGGGCACCTGGGGATATACCAGTGTTCTCTTCTGGTTCTCCACCCAGGCTCAAAGGGATCATAAGATTATTCATGCTAGAAACTTCCGTGTGCATCCACAAGCTATTATGGGCTCTAGCATAGTTGAGTATGTTGCATGACCTCTTTCAGTGGTAGGCTAGCAGATGTAGGGGAAAGTAGGTGTAACTGTCTACCCAGAGTAAAGAGTAAATGCTTCTGAAAGACTGTGTCTCGGTCATCCGTTTCTCAAACACCATGTAGTGCGAGAAACCCAACGGAGGAGATCGAGTCTTGTGGGGAAAAGTGCGCAAACCTCTGCAGAGTGTACAAACTAATCATGGTTAGCCGTGTCCCCGGTTATGGACATCTTGAGTATCTGGTTCTTAGATTATCCTGCTGATCTCATCACTCTAAATTAATTTGTTGGGTTGTTAATTACTGTTTAATTGGGATTGAGATGGGGTTACCATTCTCAATGTTTATCAACTACCATGATAGTTAAACAAAATATATTCCTTTGTTGTAGGGGAAAATTGGCTTTTCGCAAGAACATTATAACCATAGAGCCTCCACCAACCATATATGCATATAGTGATAGCATTTTATTTGTTCATTGCTCTATTGTGTTATCTTGCCAGAATATTCCATGTGCTGACCCGTTTCGGGTTGCAACATATCATGTTGCAGACTTTTCAGACGAAGAGTAAGGTGCGCTAGGTCACTTGTCGTGCACTCAGCTATGTCGTTGGAGTTGATGGACTCACTTTATCTTCCAAGCCTTCCGATGTTATCTTATTTAGATGGCCTTAAGCCAGTATTAAGTTCTCTCTTGAGACTATCGATGTAATAAGTGTGTGATTGCAACTCTATTATAAATCCTTCGAAGTACTATGTGTGTCAGCATTACCGATCCAGGGATGACACTTATGCACAGAGATTTGACTGTTTGAGGTCAGATCTCTACAAACTTAAGCCCTTATGCATTGTTTTGCCTCATTTCTTTCCACGGATAACGAAACTGATCTAGCAAAAGTTTTCTTGAGCTTGAAGTGCAGGGAGGTGCTTGCTCTCTCGTAAGAGTGGTTCCCTGGTATAAGGATGAAGTAACCTAGTAATAAGTATTTTCCTTAGTAGATAACCAATGTTTATTGAGATGGAAGGAGTTCTTCAAGCAAAAAAGTCATAGGTACCTGCACACAAAACACAAGATAAACTTGTCCCCAACACTTCGAGAAGGTTGTCAAGCTTCTTGTCTTGCTAGTTACAAGATTAAATTGCATGATATGGTAGTAATTGATACATAGATAAAGTAAATAAAAAGGTATAACAAAGAAATAATATTTTTGACAAGTTTTCACTATAGAAAAATAGGCCCATGGGGCCATAGGTTCACTAGTGGCATCTCTCCAAGGGTACAAGTGTAGTGTGGTGAACAAATTATAGTTGGGCAATGATTAAATTGCGATGTTTATATTTATGACTATGATCATTCATGGTATAATCTCATATAAAAAACATGTCTGTGATATGTAGATCATTATCCAAATGTTACTACAACTAATACTCCACCCCAAGACCGTTATGCAGCATGCATCTCGAAGTATTGAGTTCATAATAAGTAGAGGATTGCAATAAGCATGATGACATAATGTAGGTAGTAAAATAGCATTCAAGTGTGATAAATAAACCATCGCTTTATCATTAGTGGCAACAATACGATACAATACAATACAGTTTGTTCCCTTTCTGTCACTGGGATGAATCACCGCAAGATTGAACCCGCTACTCTACACCACTCCCTCCAAAGAACTACCTATTGGGGAACGCAGTAATTTCAAAATTTTCCTACGCACACGCAAGATCATGGTGATGCATAGCAACGAGAGGGGAGAGTGTTGTCCACGTACCCTCATAGACGGTAAGCGGAAGCGTTATGACAACGCGGTTGATGTAGTCGTACGTCTTCATGACCGACCGATCCTAGTACCGAAAGTACGACACCTCCGCGATTTGCACACGTTCAGCTCGGCGACGTCCCACGAACTCTCGATCCAGCTGAGTGTCGAGCGAGAGCTTCGTCAGCACGATGACGTGATGATAGTGATGATGATGCTACCGTCGCAGGGCTTTGCCTAAGCACTACGATGATATGACCGAGGTGGAATATGCAGGAGGGGGGCACCGCACACGGCTAAGGGATCAATGGTCAACTTGTGTGTCTATGGGGTGCCCCCCTCCCCGTATATAAAGAAGTGGAGGAGGGGGAGGGTCGGCCCTCTACTATGGCGCACCCCGGGGAGTCCTACTCCCACTGGGAGTAGGATTCCCCCCTTTCCATGTAGTAGGAGTAGGAGAGTAGGAAAGGGAAGAGAGAAGAGAAGGAAGGAGGGGGCGCTGCCCCTCCCCCTTAGTCCAATTCAGACTAGGCGTTGGGGGGCGCGCGGCCTGCCCTAGGCAGCCCCTCCCTCTCTCCCCTAAAGCCCATTAGGGCCCACATACTCCCCGAGGGGTTCCGGTAACCCCCCAGTACTCCGGTTAATGTCTAAACTCACTCGGAACCATTCTGATGTCCAAACATAGTCATCCAATATATCGATCTTTATGTCTCGACCATTTCGAGACTCCTCGTCATGCCCGTGATCACATCCAGGACTCCGAACAACCTTCGGTTCATCAAAACACATAAACTCATAATATCGACCGTCACCGAACGTTAAGCATGCGGACCCTATGGGTTCGAGAACTATGTAGACATGACCGAGACATGTCTCTGGTCAATAACCAATAGCGGAACCTGGATGTTCATATTGGCTCACACATATTCTACGAAGATCTCTATCGGTCAAACCGCATAACGATATACGTTGTTCCCTTTGTCATTGTTATGTTACTTGCCCAAGATTCGATCATCGGTATCTCAATACCTAGTTCAATCTCGTTACCGGCAAGTCTCTTTACTCATTCCATAATGCATCATCCGGCAACTAACTCATTAGTCACATTACTTGCAAGGCTTAGATTGATGTGCATTACCGAGAGGGCCTAGAGATACCTCTCCGACAATCGGAGTGACAAATCCTAATCTCGATCTATGCCAACTCAACAAACACCATCAGAGACACCTGTAGAGCACCTTTATAATCACCCAGTTACGTTGTGACGTTTGGTAGCACACAAAGTGTTCCTCCGGTATTCGCGAGTTGCATGATCTCATAGTCATAGGAACATGTATAAGTTATGGATAAAGCAATAGCAACAAACTAAACGATCATCGTGCTAAGCTAACGGATGGGTCAAGTCAATCACATCATTCTCTAATGATGTGATCCTGTTAATCAAATGACAACTCATGTCTATGGTTAGGAAACATAACCATCATTGATTCAACGAGCTAGTCAAGTAGAGGCAAACTAGTGACACTCTATTTGTCTATGTATTCACACATGTACTAAGTTTTCGGTTAATACAATTCTAGCATGAATAATAAACATCTGTCATGATATAAGGAAATATAAATAACAACTTTATTATTGCCTCTAGGGCATATTTCCTTCACTACCCATCAAACTTGGCCAAAGAAGATAAATAGATCGGAGAGGATACCAAGCTAGTTAATTACATAGCTAAGAAACTTCAAAAGATTCAATAGAATTCAATGGAAAATCTGATCATAAAGTGAAAGTTCATTATATCCCAACAAACGCACCACCAATTACATCGTATGGATCCCGATCATGCGAGGCAACTCAGGGTAACTTTGTATTAAATCGCGAGGGATAGGGGATGCCATCTAGCTACTACTATGGACCCTAAGGTCTTAAATATCTACTCACACATGGTCATGGAGGCAGGAAGGTTGATGAAGAGCACCCCCCCCTCCGTAATGGATTTCTCCCTTTTATAGTCTAAAACGTATCTATAATTTTTGATTGTTTCATATTATATTATCACTTTTATATACTTTTAATAGCAATTTATGGTATTTTCCTGGACTAACCTATTAATTTAGTGCCTAGTGCTAGTTCGTATTTTCTTCTTAGTTTTTGTTTTGCAGAAAATCAAAATCTCCCGAGGTCAAAATTAGTTGTCGATTTAATATGATTTTTGGGCAACAAGAAGAACATGAAGCTTTGGGAGACATTGAGAGGAGCTGGCAGGGCCCACAAGGGCGCCCTGCACAGCCTGGGGGTTGCACTACCTGGCCGTTTGGGGCCCTCTTGCACCTCCTTGAGCTGATTCCACTGCCATAATTATCTATAAATATCAAAACCCTCCAACTTACTTTAAGATAAATTTTATCGCTGCTACAGGTCTATGTGCCATGAAGATCCCATCTGGAGGCCCGTTCTGAAGCCCTGCAGCAGGGGAAAGCCATTGCCGAAGCCATCTTCATCAACCTTGCTGCCTCCATGACCATGTGTGAGTAGTTCCATTAGGACCTATGGGTCCATAGTAGTAGCTAGATGGTTCTCTCTTTTCTTGTATCTTCAATACCATGTTTCTGTGTACCTTCTCACATGATCGAGATCAATTTGATGTAATTGGTGGTGTGTTTGTTGGGACATAATGAATTGTCACTTTATGATAAGATTGTTCACTGAAATCAGTTGAATCTTTTGAGGCTTTGTTGTTGCAAATTAAATAGCTTTGTATGCTCTCTGGCCTATCTATCTTCTTTGGCCAAATTCAATGTGTTTTTCTTCAAAGAGAGTGTCACTTTCTAGTGGGTCCAGTCTTGCGGTGCTCTAACCCAGTAACAATAAGGGCCAAGACCCATATTGCATTGTTGCCACTAAGGATAAAACGATAGGGTTTTGTCATATTGATTGACTTCTTCCTATCTACATTATGCCATCTTGCTTATTGCGATACTTTGTTTCTTGCAAACTTAATACCTTGAGATGCATGCTGGATAGCGGTTTCAGGGTGGAGTATTAGTAGTAGATGCAGTTGGATTAATGATCTACTCCCTCTGTTCTAAATTACTCATCGCAGAAATGGATGTATCTAGAACTAAAATACATCTAGATACATTCATACTTGCGACAAGTAATTCAGAACGGAGGGAGTACTTATCATGGACGTAATGTGTAACGACCCGTATATTTTCACATAGTATTTCCACCCTTAACTAGATAATTAAGTAGAATCCATTAAGCAAATACATATCAGATTTCTTCAACAAGCATTCATAACCACTCAAGTATATATATATATTTATATTCATAAACCTCAGACAGTATAGCTGTACAAATGTATTACAAATGACTACACTGTACAGCAAACTTAGACCAACCCAAAAATATCTCGTGGTCAAAGCAGTAAACAGTGAGACATATTTGGGATACACATTGACCACCACCATCACGTGCATTATAGATATCAGTAGTCAATTGACCAACAGTTGGTCTAGGCATGGGCTGCAACTCCTAGCCAATAGAGAGACTCCACAAATGACTACACTGTACAACAGGGATGGGCAGCCATAACTAGCTAGGTACAAGAAAGAGAGGAGGAGTAACCTGGCTAAGGATTCACCGTAGCACACTCATCACTCTGCTTCCAAATAGCCAGACCAAGCTCTCTTCTTCTTCTCAGTAGCATTTCCATTCCCCTGTTCACAACCAACAAAGATCCAAGATCAATAAGTGAGGATGGTGACCTGAGAAATCATCAGTAGACTGAAGGGGACAGGCTGGAGCTACAATCTAGCCTACTGGAGTGGACTTGGAGCGTAGGAGCAGCAAGAGTAGGACCAACAGAGAGGGCAAAATAAGAAAGGTGAGTTCTTCTTCTTTTGCCACTATATATTTCTCACATACACAAAGAAGACCAGCCCAGATGCACACACAAGTCTCATAGTCATTCACAGATGCACGCAGAAGTATCCTAATTATTCATAGGTGCACAAAAGTCACAGCAGGAACATCTACCCCAGATCTTGGAAGCAACAGTACTAGGAAACATGGATAAGGCATTAAGATGTAAAATAAAAAGTTCCCAGATTAATTAGGCAGCAGAAATACACCAAGATTATTCAAAGGGGTGAACATGTTCGGTACACACACATGGGAGCCATTTTAATCTACTAGATCTGAGAACTTGACTATCCTAAATATTTGAGAAAGGAACAAGGGCACCACTAACCTGCACCCATGGTGGATCTGCTCCACGGACACGCACTGGAGCTCTGACCTGCACCATCCAGCATCACGGCGGCGCCCAACGCCAACCACTTCAATATGGAGCAAGGAAATCACATCGCCAATAGGGTTTGACCTACAAGCCAAAAGAACACACAAACAGAGGGGGATTAGAGAGTTGAGGCTGAAATTCATGGGGATAATATGGGGATTCACGTCAGGGGAGAGACAGTGTGGAGGATCTAGCAGCGGCATCTTTCCCGTCGCTGGCGGTGGCGCCGATCTGGGCAAGGAGCAGAGGAGCACCAGTCTGTATTATTACTTCTGTTCTCGCTGGACTAGTAGTACTAGTGGGTGCTCTGTTCGGTTGAGGACTACTAGTACAGAACTAGTACAGGGAAGAGAGAGATAGGCTTAGTTTAGAGAAAGGGAGAGGGCACGTGGAGGATAAATTAGCTTAGTAACTTATCCAGATGCACACCTAGTACGCATACTAATGCAAGCTTAGTAAAAAGACATTAGAAAAAAAAGTAATATTTGACTGTAGGATGACCACACTGCACCGACGTATATTTTTTTCATTTTCCTAGTATTCACTTGACTTAGTCTCGAAATATATATTTGTCGAACTGCAGGAAGCGAGTACAGTCAGGAGAAGGAGACGCTACAGAAGCAAACTGAGTCCGGGTCTGAGTACGAGAACTCAGGCAAGCTCTCCTTGATCATGCTGAGTAGAGCTACTTTTGAAAAACACTATTCTTTGCTGCATCTTATCATCAACTTGCATAAAATGTTTTGGTAATAAATTGTGTGGAGTGACTATTGCCAAAAAGTTGGGTTAGCTGATGGAGCAGCTAATCCATTGATTTATTTATTTCTTATAATTATTTGGTGGGTAGAGGGTGCCCTGGATGGACATACTGGAAGGTGGGGCCCTCTACATATGGCTAGTATATTAAGAATTAAATAACTTTCACTCGTTTTATGCGCCGTACTACAACCGTATCAACCATGGTCTCGTCTAAGACGAGTTGAGCCCAATACCATCAAGTTATTATACTCTCCACATGGGTAAGTAGTAGTAGGATGGGCGATGAGTTCCCACGCTAATGCCGGATGGGTGCATTAGCAAGCGCTATATATATTAAGCGTTGGTGGAGTGCGGGTTCTGAAACCCGACACAACGGCTAGTGACACTAGCCGGTGGAGATATAATATACAAATGGGAAAAAGCTTAGGTTCTGAACCATGTCTCGCATCTAAGGAAATGCAGATGGCAATTATGGTTTCGAGCTCTATGGGTAAAGTGATACAAACTCTGTAGAGTTAAAGGAAAACATGAATTCATGCCAGTCTCTTGGATTGGGGATTATGGGGACCTATTGGTGGTCTATCTCGCAATACGAGTGTTTGATAGCTTTTATAAATTGAAATAAACTTTCTGCAACAAATGGTTATTTTGAAAGGTGTTGAGTTGAGGTAGGACTTGTTGATTTATATTGAGCTATCATGAGTGTTGCATTTTGCTTTTTGAGCTTGCTGAGTACTTTGTACTCACTCTTGCTATTAATCATCTTTTTCTTAGAGCAAAGCTTGTATGAGAATCCTACTGGACCAAGTGAGGAGAGCAATGGTAATGACTACAACTACACAGGGGACCTAGATGTGGATCCATCTAGTGCTATGTACGATCTGGATGCCACATATGGGGGTTGGGATGAATAAGTAACTATGATCTAGCTATGTAATCCAGAAACTATTTTATCATCATCTATCTAGTACTGCTAGTTGGAACTCCGGTGTTAGGAGATGTAATAATTTGGCAAAACATGTGAGAAGCCTACCTGAGACTTTTAGCCCTGTGTGGCAAGGTATTGTAATATAAATGCCCATCTCTAGCTATTTCCTTGTTGCATATCTCTGACATGGATTATTATTTGACAAGACAAGATTTTGTCAAGAAATAATCCAAGGACTAGTGTCATTATCTATAGTAATAATGACACGGGTCGTCACATAATGCATATATGTGATTATGCCTTGAATGATCATAGTTATAAATATTCAAACCGGTCAATTGCCCAACTGTAATTTGTTTACCATGCTACTTGTTGTTTTTTAGAGAGATGCCACTAGTGAACGTATGGCCCCGGGGTTTATTCTCCATTAATGAATTCTTATACACAATTTCTCATTTTATTTGCCATGTTATTTTACTACTATTTATCTCTATCATTTGTGTTTAATCTTGTAACTAGCAAGACAACCCTCTTACCATGTTCGGTGCAAGTTTGTAGTTGTTTGTGTGCAGGTGATGTTTACATTGTTAGCTTGGGAACTTCCTACTAGATTGATAATCTTGGTTCTCTAACTGAGGGAAATACCTTGCTATTGTTCTCTTTCACCCTTCCTGTTTGGGGAAATCCCAACAAATCCGATGGGAATTAGTGCCCTCCGGCAGGGTGCCGGAACATGTCTCTAGATTGGATCTCCTCGGAACAGGAACTTGCGGCGGCGAAAAAATAGGAGAAAATTTGCACTGAGGGTTTCGTGAAATATGGAATCTATAGGTGAAATAATGGACAGAAGGCGGTGCATAGGGGTCCCACGCAGGCTCCCAGCGGGGGTCACCCGTGGCTGTGTGGGGCCCCTAGATGGACCTTTGGTAGGTCCCGACACTTTCTGGAATCCTTAGGTCACGAAAAAAATCACATTAAATCCTCAGGGTTTTTTTGACCTTTCGTAGATATGGATTTTCTCAAAATTCAAAAACATGCAGAAAACAACAAATGGCTTGGGGCACTGACTTAATAGGTTAGTCCAAAAAATTAATACAAAATGCTATAAAAAGTATTCAAAAGTGATATTATAATAGCATGAAACAATCAACTATTAGAGATACATTTGAGACGTATCAAGAGGCCATGACACGTTCATGGGATGAGAGGCAAACCTCTTCTCAAGAGGAGGAATACCAAGTGCTCGAAGGTCCCGACTTGCCCTACAACAACAAGAGGGAAAGGTCATGTCACATGGACAGTAATGGTTCCTCCTCGGAGGTGGAGCCAAAAGAGAAGTTCTTCAAGGATGAGGAATAACAAGAGGAAGGAAGACGCTGGAGCTGATCCCCATCGAATCCGTCAAGCTCGCCAGCACCGGTGACTGCCTCAACTTCATCAAGATCAATCCAACCGCTATGGGTAGTTGCGGCTTTAGTGGCTGTACTATTCATGAGCCATTGGAGGGGTCACATCATATGAGCCCCAAGGCACGCGAAGAGCACGCCATCGGAGCATGCATCAATGCAGGGCCCCCAAGGAAGAAATTCCTCGCGAATCCTAACTCCACCCCCGTCAACATTGTGCTCGTGAATCAAAGGTACATGCTACTTGTTCAAAAACTAAAAGTGACTTTTTGCATGACCATATCAAGGATATGGAGAACGCGATTGCTTACAAGACCAAGACGTTGTTACCTACGAGCTTAAGGTTCATTGCAGATCTGGACGAGATGATTCACATGTACAAGCTCTGCATCACAGACTTGGATATGACCAACAAACTCTTCCTTGACATGCTCATTCAAAGAACTCTGGTATCGGTAAAAAGGAGATTAAATGAATCTCGTGGACCTAGCATGTTAAGCTTGGGGAGATTTTGTGGCCCTTTGTATCTCTTTACCGCTTTATCCAATTAAAGTTCTAGTTTGTTTTAGTTTGAATAAAAGTGGAACATCATGTTCTTTTGATCGAGGGAGGATTCTTACATCCTATAAGTGCCAAATAGCCTTGATTAAATGTTCTATTATGTTATTCTTAAAATCATACTAGATGCATGATTAAAAATGTGCGTTAAAATATTTTCACTTGATGATGAGTATAAGTCTTCCACATCTTTAGTGTCAATTAGATATGAAAGGTTAGCAACTAAATGAGATAGATTACTTTCATTTTAGTTTAACTCTTTAAAGCTTTTTAAAAAGATCAGTATAGACGATTGTCTCCTGACCAAATAAAATGATAAGAGCAAGTGGATTATATGGTAGAACTCTCTTTAATAAAATAAGGCTTTCCAAAAGACCCCTTCTCGATGCAAGGAGTCATGCTAAACTACTTGACTTTTTTAGAGGTAAACTGAGAGACCATTGCTACTTGCTCGCCTGAAAGACAAGTGAACTATTGTATGAAGCTGCGATGCGTTTGCTAACCAATAGAATAGTTAATGTGTCGAAGTCTTAATGGCAATCCTACCTAGTGAAGAAATAATAGTGTTCGTCATAATCATCTATCTTGCATGAATTTTTAAATTTTGTGATGGACTCATACATTTATATTATTCGCATCTCATAATCAAGATAACCTCTTTCTAACAAGTTCTAATATTTTCTCGAGGACAAGCAAACCTCTAAGCTTGGGGGAGTTAGTCCAATTTTTATGTTAATTTTTTCCAATCAATTGCGTTCGCGCACCTTCTTTTGTATGTTTTCACCAGGATACTTGGCACGATTGACGTATAAGGAAAGAAGGCCAATTTATGGTGATGAATCATGTCAATTAATGTGATAAAACTCTACCATAAAAGGTAAAATAAGTGGGAGAAGAAATAGCTCACGCGCTCTAGAGCCAAAGACGGCTTGTGGTACGAGTGCACAGTCGTACCATGCGACACCGCCTCTTCTTGGTCAAGTACTTCACCCCCGTGAAATTGGATAAGGGGAAGAAGAGAAGAATGTATCTAGAAACAAGCCCCAAAAGGAAGAACCCTAGCCTCCGGAAGGATTTCAGAAAGGGAATTGATCCAAGGACTTCGCCTCCGCAACATCGCGTCAAGAAGGCATCATCACCATCCCATCTCCATCTCCTTGAAATACAATATTTGGTGTGGATTCACTTTTTTATTACTTTCGCATGATCACCATGTCCATCATGTTTCGTTCTACGATGTTTGTACTCCTGATGTGCAAGTAGTTTCCCTAGTTGGGGATATGGAGAAACCCTAGTATGTTTATGATTGTTTGGTATTAAGATTTGATATCCTATTTATATATTTAAGTTAATAATCTTCTTGATGTTGGGCGAAGTCGACCATCTATTATATGCCTCTTTTGGACGAAAGGTTACTACTATTGGTTTGAAGGTCGGTTGGAAGGTAGGTTAGTGGCAGGGTCTATCTCCCTTCTTCGTGGATCATTGCGATAGGGGACAAACGGAGACCGCTTTCGCTGCACATGTGAGGAAACCCTTAATTATCATTTGGTAACCAGAGTGAGGATGAATTGAAGTGGCGTATGTCATATGGGGCTGCTGCATTTATGCACGTATCTATACTTGGCTCCGCCCATAAAGCGAAACATAAAACTAGATTAGGTACCCGACACAGAAATATGCTTAGGCATCGATCATGTTAGATATACTAGTGGGAATCAGGACTCCATGGGAATGTTGTAGGTCCACCGATTTCAATAATTGTTACTCACGTCTCACGCTACTGTGTTTTACTTTTGCAGTTTACATTTTGGTTCACTGCAACCACTCAATATTGCCACCCGTTTCCACTTCGCTTTGAACTGTATTTAACTTGCAGGCACTGTTATTTAAACCCTACAAAAGACAAAGACCGATTCTTATGCTTCCTGTGGGATCAATACTCTTACTTTGAAAAGGCTACAACTAAACCATGTGCACTTGCAGGACATCACTCCACCCCATGACCATGCCACTGGTTCATCGACGAGGTGAGACAACTCTGTCATGGCCCGCGCCTTCCCTACTCTTCTCTCTTCCTCTACTTTGTCTTCCTCCTGCTAGACATCACATTTAACCAGGGTCATCGTTGCCATCTTTTCTTGGGAACCGCCACCGCTCGAGTCACCTTCTTGCCTTCCCTCCATTCAGCTCCGTCGCAAAACCGTCGGATCTGGCCATCCCCAGCAGTCGCGCCTCCTTGCAAGATCCTCTATCGCCTGAGCCCAACCACCGCCGCGCAAGGCTGCCGACGTGGCAGTCGCTTTGCACCAACCGCCCATGTTCCCCACACCTCTGCCACCTCACTGGAAAGGTGAGACAGCTCTGCCTTCCCTCCTCTTCTCTCTCTCCCTCTGCTCTTGTCTTCTTCCTGCTCAAGAGCTGCCTCCATTAACCGCCACGCAAATCTGTCTTTTTTTGTTAAGTGAAACAAAGAGGGGTGAGAGAGAGAGGGAGTTTTCTCTTTTTTTGTTTGGGCAAATTAGGGAAACAAGTGTCCCTAAATTTCATTACATCATGTTAAGTGAATAGGTGTTTGTCCACCTATTTGACACATCAAATAGAAGGGATGCCGCACAGGAAACATGCTATGACCGGTGGCCCGCTTCGTTCTCGGTCGGTGTGTCCTTCGCATTACAAGCTATCAAATTTTCGATGTTGGTGATTTTTTTTCCTTTGCTTTATATTGGTTGATGCGGTTTTCAATTGTTTTTTCATATAAAACATGATCATATTTTTTAAATGTAGACACCTTTTTGGTTACATGCACAATTTTTTAAAAATGTGCAAATTAAAATTTTAAAATTATATGTGAATACTTATATAAAAATGCATCGGCACTTTAGAAATCTTTAGCGCATATTTATTGGGTATTTGTATGTTACAAAAAATGGTCACTGTGTATTTAAAAATTATTCATCATATATTAGGAATGGTCGTCATGTATTAAAAAAAGTTCTTGCTGTATTCAAATGTTTAGCGTTTATTTCAGAAAACGTACAATGTACTAAAAATGTTCAAATCCTATAAAAATTGTTTGTCATGTGTTAGAAAATGTATGCTGTTTTTAAGTTTATATACACAAACAATGTATATTTACTAATTCAAGAAATAAACTAAAGTTGAACAGTGAAAAAAGAAAAAAAAGGAAAAAAATGAAAAAGAAATACAAAGATGAAGACAAAGAAAGATAGATAGGAAAAAGTAAAACTGAAAAAAAAGCAGAAAGAAAATCCAAAAAAATACCAATAAGAATATCGTATAGGATGAACCTTATCTCTACTATCTCTATCTCTTCTCTTAAAAAGAACGTAAGGCTCCCATTTCACCTTTCTCTCCACCACCTTTTCGTCTAACCTTTCATTTATATGACAATCAATCACCTTAATTTACTTACCTTCTGAACCAATTCCACTTTAATTTACTTACCAAACTTCTAATCAAAATATAAGGTAATTCACGGTCATGATTTGATGAACATTTATTTACAAAATCACATTATTATTGATAGGTAAATCACAAGCTAACGTAGTACAATATTTATATCCCGTTGCAACGCACGCGCATTATTTTAGTACCTGAAAAATCTCTATATACTACTTAAAAAGAACGTAAGGTTCACATTTCACCTTTCTTTCCATCACCCTTTCATACAACGTTCCATGTATATGTAAATCATTCACCTTAATTTACTTACCTTCTTAACCAATTACAATTTAATTTACTTACCAAACTTCTAACCAAAATATAAGGTAATTCACGGTCATAATTTGATGAACATTTATTTACACAATCGCATTATTATTGACGGGTAAATCACAAGCTAACATATTAGAATATTTATATCCCGTTGCAACACACGGGCATTGTTCTAGTACATGAAAAACAAGAAAAAAAAGTAGCACTACATAAAAAATGGAGCATCAAACGCAACTGAAAAAAATCGATAGAAAGCACAATGAACCCAATCAAAAGAAAAATAGTTTAAAACAGATAAAGGGGGCAGCTCAATAGGTATGCCTTGTGTTATCCTATTCGACAACACTTCTATGTCTAGCTTATTGCGAGACTAATGCAACGTCGGTAATCCCTATCTGGCGCTTCAGGCGCCCGTTACAGGCCATTTTGCTAACAGGTGCGTGAAGCGCACAACCCTCCTCACGAGCTGGGCCGGCACACATAACTTTTCTTTTCTTATTTTTAAATCGCAACATGGAAAATTTATGGGCGATGGGATTCGAACCGCACACCTCTATGTTCTGTGATAGCTGCACTAACAACCCTAGGCAGCAAACATCATGTAATTACATTTTCGGTTTTTGTACTTTTTGTCTTCCTTCCGTTTCTGTTTCCCTTTTCTTTTCCCCTTTTTCTTTTCTTTTTTCTTTTTTTTTTCTTTTTTGTTATTTCAAATTCTTAGATTCATGAACCATCTACAAAGTCCGTGAAGCTTTCTCAAATCGATGAACTTTTGCAAAATTGGTGAATTTTTTCTTTTTTGAACTAATTTTAGAATTGATTAATTTTTGAATTTTTAAATTGTTTACAAAATTCATATGAAATATTTTCAAAATCGATGAACATTTTTTCTACGTTGTTGAACATTTTTCAAATTTCACAAAAAATTTCTCAAGGTCAATGTATTTTTTTCAAAATCTAAGAACTATTTTTCATATTCGATGAACATTTTTAAAATTTGATTAACCCGTTTTCAAATTGATGAACTATTTTCAAATTTGGTAACTTTCTTTAAAGTCGGTGAATTTTTTTTCACATTCTTCAACTTTTTTTTTTCAAAAACGTGATTTTTTTCAAAATCGATAAACATTTTTCAAAATTGATGAGCTTATTTTCAAATGGATGAACTTCGGTTCGAAATTGACAAACATTTTCCCATTTTTATGAACCATTTCGTTTTTTTGAACTTATTTCAGAATTTGTGGTTTTTATATTTTTTGTGATTTTTTTCAAAAAATCAATTGTGGGTATATAATATATCTCTAGAAGTAGGGTCGAAGAGACCTCGTTTCTAATAGTTCACAAGCTTGGCAGCTCGGTCTGTTGGTTATGGCGCAGGTTACTATTTGTTCGGTGAAGAGTTCGGTTCCCACTTCTCCTAGGTATGCACTAATCAGGATATTTCAGCTTCACCCTGCGAGCACTGTCAGCGAGAACCCGCGCTGTCAGCGCGGGGAGCCCCTATTC
Source organism: Triticum aestivum (assembly GCF_018294505.1). NCBI lineage: Eukaryota > Viridiplantae > Streptophyta > Magnoliopsida > Poales > Poaceae > Triticum > Triticum aestivum. Next base: position 142,216,283 of record NC_057803.1, on the reverse strand, counting down.
CACGTGTGGCGCGCTGGCGATCGGTCACGCGCACGGATCCAGCTTGCCTGCTGCCTCCTCATGCTTTTATCCGTGCTCCCACTTCATCCTACGCGGTTGTATTTTTTTCTTTTTTCTTTTTAATCTAATCATCTTCCCCCCTGATTTTAAGGGGTGGGATCGGACCTTATTTTCTTCCAATCAAATCAAGCCACGTACGCGGGAGCACGGATGAGCACACGCCGAGGGAGCAGACAAGTCTCGTCCCATGCACGCACCCCCTTGCTACCCTATGCGCCCTTCTAGGCCGGACCATCCGGGGCGCGTCGTGCCCCTTTTTTTGAAATTTCGAATAAAATCTGATTTTCAAAAAAAATCACAGATTAAAAAAACCACTGATTTCAAAATCAGTTCTTTAATTAATTTCTTCTGTCATTTCAAAAGAATGAACATTGTTTGAATTTTGACGAACATTTTTATGAGCTTTTCAATAAAGATGAACATTATTTGGTATTTGATGTGAAAATTTTGAATCTGATGAACATTTTTTCAACTTGATGAAGAAAATATGTATTCTAGAAAACTGTTTTGAAAAAATGGCTGAATTTTTTTTAATTCAATGAATTTTTTTGAATCTAATATTTTTTTTCAAAATCGATGAATTTTTTTCGTATTTGCTGCACATTTTTTAATTTGACGAATAAATTGTGAATTTGATGAGCATTTTCTAAATCCAATGAACAAGAATTAAATTAAATGATTTTTTAATTTGATGAAAGAAAATGTTCATAGATTAAAAAAAGGTAAATGGGTTGGCCCATACGATAACCGTGCGCCAGGGGGGTACGCGCTACGGTGGCGCCCTACGCGCCGAATAGGAAGCCCGTCAGTGCGGAATAGGAGCTCCCGACAGCGTCGCCTTGTGTGCCTCACAAACTAAGCCGTCCTTTTTTTCTTTTCTTTTTTGAGATGGAACACTCGTATTCCATTTAAGACACGGCGAGATCGCCAGTTACAGGACGGATTACAGCATCAGGGTAGTTCTCAAACCACACACACTTGGTGTCCATAGCTAACCCTGCACCGAAGGACGCAAGAACATGCGCGAGCCTGTTACATTCACGATGGACATACACAACATACGCATGGATAAACTGAGTTTGGAGCTTCCGTTTAATAATTTTGAAGAGATTGGCCAGCGCTGCAAAGTCATACGCATCAGAAGTCACCGCATGTTGGAGCATGAGGCTATCAATTTCGAATACTACTCTGCCAACTCCCATCTCATCTTTAAAGGTAATCGCTTGCAGTAGAGCCACTGCTTCAGCATGAAGTGATTTAGATAGACCATTTGCAGAACCAGCTACCGCAAAATGAACATCTCGATCTTCATTTCTGCAGATGAACCCCCAGCTACAGGGGCCCGATGCAGCAGTATAGGTTGCGTCACAATTTATTTTGACCATGTCCTGTGGTGGTGGTTTCCATGATATCTAACGACGCGTTTGGTTCGGGAGAATCGCAACGGTTCCCGATTGCAGCGCATCCGGCGTTTGGTACACGCACACCACGTATTCCGTAGCAGTGCTTTCCGATACGGGGTTCACAAAATTGAAAACGCTCACATGCGGCTGATTAGGAAAACAGGAGTCGGACGGCCAGACCAAACAGATCACGTATTCCTAAAGCAAAAAGGTAAAACGGAGCTTCCCAATACCTTAACCGAAGAAGTAACCTGAGGGCGAACCAAACGTGTCGTAAGTGGCTGCACAGGTTGGTCCAGGTGGTGGGTTTAGGAAAGTTGTCCATTCATCGACATGGTGTCGTGCCAGGTATTGGAACTCATCGACCTTAAGATGTCGCTCTTCATGTTGCCTTTGTTTCTCTTAGACCACCATAGCCACAACAGTGCAACTGTTAATAGTTTCTTGTCCTATGACAGCTGAAAAATAGCATGAATGACTTCTCTTGCTGAACCAAGCTGCGAGAGGCTGGTTCGGAAATCCTCAAGTTGCAAAGCATGCCATCGTTGCTTTACCATTTTGCACCGGATGAACAAATGACCTCCATCTTTAAAGAGACGTCCACACGCGGTGCATCTAGTATCGAGCTCCACTCCTCACCGACTGATGTTCATATACATGGGATGACTATTATGTGCTAACCTCCAAAGGAAGTGGTGCACTCTCGGAGGGCACTTGATCTTCCAAAGTGATTCGAATAGTGTGGCATTTTGCATCTCAGCTACAGAATTTTCACCTCTCTGCCTGGTGGCTTCCCGACGTAACATGTCTATATGAACTTGGTAAGCCGATTTCACTGAAAAAATCCCCTTGCTGTGAAAGTGCCAAGCAAGGAAGTCCTCTGTTTACTCACAAATAGGGATACTCATAATTGCAGCAACATCATCAGGATGGAAGTAGTTCTCCACTAGCGCTCGATCCCAAGATCCCGTGGCTGGATCAATTAATTCTGACACCATGGTTAGGAGACCTTGGCCTTGATGCCGTCCAAGTATAGGACGGAGTTGTCCATCGCTCGCTCACTAGCGCGTTCCTTTTTTCAGTCAGCGACTACAACGCGTGTACTCTTCTGTAGGTTTTATTTATTTTCCCCCTTTTTCTTACTTTCCATTATATTTCTGAACAATGTTGATAATATACATAAGAAACAAATATTTTCCTTAGTTTTGAAAATGTTCAACACACGTGAAAAAAGGTGTGATGAAGAAACTTGTTCATGCAATTTTAAAAAGTTGTTCACACCATTCAAAGAGTGGTTTCTGACATTTAAAATTGTTCACAAAAATTGTACATGACATTTAAAAAAGAAATTTGTTCGCACTAACTTAATAAATGTCCATGCCATTAAAAAAGTAGTCATGGAATTTAAAAAATGTTCAATTTTTTAAAATAGGTACATATTGTTTTCAGTACCATTTAAAGAAATCATAACACTTAACAAGCGTTCACATTTTAGAAGAAAATTAAACGGTCCAAACATGTATTCAATAATATCCAACATTTATCTCGAAAATGTTTAATGTCTATTAAAAAATATAATATGCATTTGAAAAAATCAACATGTATATAAAAATATTCTTAAGTTTTTGAAATAATCATGAAATACTAAGTTTCTTCAGGTTTAGAAAAATATCATGACATATAAATATAATCCTTACACTAAAACTGGGCAGATCAAATAATTCATGAATCTGGAAAATAGAAAAATGTAAATGCAAAAAAAGGGAAAAGATAAACATAAAAATGGTACAGAGTAGAAAACAAAAATGAGAAATAAAAGTAGAAAATGACAAAGAACATACAGAGAAGGAAAACACAAGAAAAAAGCAAATAGAGAAAAGGAAACCTAATAGAAAGCAGAAAAAATGAATTGAAAAAAAATGATTGCAAAAAACCTTCAGAGAAGAAAAAAACGATCCAAAGCAATCCCAAACTGTGAAAACACACGAAGCCCTGATCCAAGCCAGCACCGTAGCCTTTAAGGCTTTTGATAGCCGATGGATAGGGCTGCTGTGAGCAGCAAGGCGCTTGTCGATTGTGGATTGTTGACCGTGGAATGTCCCTGTGGAGATTTGGATTATCCTCCGCCCAGCGTCATGGCGGCGTCGGAGGTTGGAGATGATCATTGGATTGGCTGTGTGAAGGAAACTTTAGGGACTTAATTTTATTTTTCTTTATCTTAGAGCCTTTCTGAAAATTATCCCAGACATCTGTTCTATTTCAGTTTCTTTAGAACATAACAAAATTGTTTCTGATCAATGTTAGTATTATGTTTCTCTCAAAATAAAAAAGAACAAGAAAAACATGGAATATAAATGGGCGTGGGGGCTCAGAGCATGATTGGTTTGCTACCAATATTTGACTAGCCAAAAGTTGGCATTGCCAAATATTGGCAATACCAATACTTGCCAAATATTGATAATTTTATGTGAGATAGGCAAAACAACTAGGTAACCAACCAATTAATAGCCAATATTTGACACAGTGTCAAACATTGGCATGGCAATTTTTGGCACCAAATCTTTGTTGCCCACAATGTTCACCTATGTTGATAAAAGATAATTCTCCCCCACGCTCGCGCTTAAGCGCTGGTTACAGTTCATTCTGCAAACCGGAGCACACCCCGTTTTGTCCTTGGGCTCAGCAAAAAAAAATTCATTGTCGCCTAGTACGCTAGTTCGATGGTGCATGCAGCCTTTTTACACGGATTTTGGGAACGTTCTAGAAGTTTCCATCGGTTATTTGGCACGGTTTTCCAAGATGAGTTATGTTTGTTTTTTCTTTTCGTTTTCCTTTTTATCTTTTCTGTTTCATTTTAGGTAAACTATTTAAAAAATTAACTTTTTTCAAATCCACGAACCTTTTTCTAAATTCTTCAATTTTTTAGCCGTCAACTTTTTGAGATTCGTGAACTTTTTATAACTTTTATGATTTTTTTCCCAAATTTGTGTGGTTTTTTTATATCCACTAAAGTTTTTCAAATTCATGAATTTTGTAGCTTTTATTTTTTTCCAAATGCATGAACTTTTAGCTTGTGAACTTTTTTTCAAAAAAATCTACTTTTAAAAAATGAGAACTTTTTCCAAAATTTCATGATTTTTTAAAATTCATGAACTATTTTAAAATTCGTGAACTTTTCGTTTCCGTGAACTTTTGTTAACTTCTAGAAACCTTTTAAAATTAGCAAAATTTACTATAATTCACCACCTTTCTCCGTTTCTGAAAAAATATTTGCATTTTACCAAATATGTTTGAAAAATAAAATAACCGTTTTCAAAAATTGGTCATGTTCAAATTTTTTGAAAATTGGTTAGCGCCTACCAAAAGGGTTTGCAGATCTAAAAAAGTTTTCTTGTTTCATAGGTAATGTTCACCTGTTCAAAAAATGTTTGCGCTTTCAAACACTGCTCAGAAATTTAGAACTTTTTCCAAAGCTGAGTGAAAAAATTGTAAGCTACCGTATTTCCGCTTCGTTGTAGTCCTTTGGCGCACCAATGTTCCTGGTGCTTATGAAAGAAAATAGGAAACAACATAGGTGGCTTAATGGGCCGGCTGGTTCGCTTGCTCCTGTGTGATTCAGGGGGTAGTGATGCAAATCCTATTCGGCTCTTAACGCACCAAATACACGCAAATGCATACATAATGCACAGAGCATCCCCCCCCCCCCCCCCCCCGGTACATATATTTGGGCCAGCTATTTGCCCTTTTTGGTTTTGGAAAAAAATTCACCTTCCCAAAACTGGTTTTTTTGCGTGTGCTTTTCTTTCGGGTTTTTTCATTTTCGTTCTTTTCTTTTCCATTTTATTTCCTTCATGTTTTTCTCTAAAATTTTATTTTTCATTTTATTTTCGGTTTTATTCTTATTTGTATTGAAATTATGTACATTGTTTTGAAATCATGAACATTTTTCAAAGTTACAATTTTTTATTGAAATCATGAACATTTTTTGGATATACAAATGTATTTTAACATCTTGAGTAGTTTTTGAATCGTGTTAACATTTTTTGAAATGACGATTTTTTTTAAATTGGCGGAATAATTTTTGAAAGTCATGTTATGATGAACATTTTTCGAAAACAAGAAATTGTTTGAATTAGTAAACATTTTTCGAATTAGCAAACATTTTTTGAATCAATGTAGTTTTTTTTGTAATTCATAGATATTTTGTAATATTGCGAACAGTTTAAAATTCATAGACAATTTTTCAATTTGCGACCATTTGTTCAGATTCTCAAACATGTTTTTCATAATCATGAACATTTTTTAATTTTCCGAACATTTCATTTTGAAAATCATGAACTTTTATTTAAATAAATGAACAAATTTTTGAATGACGAATTGTTTTTGGATCCACGAACATCTCATGATTTGTTGGTTTTTTTTCAAAAATCACAACTGTTTTAAATTTGAAAACTTTTTGGAATCTTGAATTATTGAAACAAGAACAAAACAAAATAGGACAAATAAAACAAAAAAAGAACGATATGAAAAAACAGGGCGCCCCGCACGTGGGCCGTGCCAAAAAGGTTCTAAGGAGAAATTTTGTGTGTTGTCCGATCGTCCGAGGACGCGCCCGGAGCTTGTCCGCGGATGATGGGGGACGGAATTTGCTACTTGTGGGGTTGTAGATGCTCTAAGAGTTGTGAATGAGGTCGAACACTAATGGCACACTGACGGCGCAACCCTGAAAATGCAACACTTTTCAGCAATACGAGTTCTTTCAGTTTAAGCAAGATTCAGTGAGCTGGTCTAGCAACCAAGCAGTTGAAGAAAAAAGGAATCCATGGAGACCAGGCCGGCCACCTCCGGCCGGCCGTACGTACCACTGTCCGGCACTTCGCCTGCTTCCCTTGGATGCACTGTGTGCCGTGTCGGTGCGCTGTTGGAACAGTAGCAGAGGCCACGCGACAGAGAAGGCAGGCCTGAGACATGCTAGATGACTGATGACGAGTTGATGGCCTGGGACGTACTACTAGTGACTGACCTGATGCTTGTCGCGCCAAAATTATATCTGCGTGTCGGTGGCGTGCCTAGTTGAGAGCATGATCATCAGCGATGAGGTGGTCTCAGGTTCTTGGTTTCAGTCGAGATGGCACCATCAGAGCGTCCGTTGATCTGTCGCTGCAGACAGAGTAGTTTAAGGTTCGTTTCGATGAGCTCTGCTGCTGCTACTACGACTCCCATATGTTTAGCATTGAATCGACGACGACGATAATACTAACTGACGTATCCCGACTGACTCTTGGCCCGTTGTCCACCTGCGTCTGCATGGTTTATGCGCGCACATCGGCAAGGCAACATGTGATAGATAGGAGTACTACGAACAGACAGGGTGAGTCGTGGCATGAATGTCGCAACTGTTTGTTTGTAACTACATATCGTGACACGGGAACACCTTGGTCGTTAATTGCGACAAATGAAGTAGGTGGATGGTCGTCTGCGCCCTCAGCGTCCCTGATCAGCATCATAGTTTGCACAAATGCCTAGTGACATCATGCATCGTCGTCTTGGTTTCTTTTGAGCGTGAATGATCAATGATCAAGCAGAGAACGGACACCAACCAAATTAGTTTTCAGATCGCCATCTAGCCGAAGCATGCACTCAGCCTGCACTGCAGGGCTCCGATCGATATCAGCGTCCATACGGAGGAGACGACGAGTGGGTGGGCTCTAGTAAAGACCCGGGCCCTGGCAGATGCCACGTTCGAGCCCCGCAGCCCCAGGTATTAATGATGCATCTGCTCTCGAGACATACGTGATCCAACACGTATCTTGTCTCCTCATCCTCTAGTTCTACAGTAGTGTATATACTGTATGCATCCATGGCTCGCAAAGTCGCAATGCTAACCATTGCGGCTAAGGCGTACAGCAGGCTCGTAAGAAGATGGTCCCCTGCGTAGCCACGTACGTACGCTAGTTAATTTAGCCTACATCCCACACACCAAAGGGCCCCTTGAGACCGAGAGAAAGTTGCACCGTCTAGGCCCAGAAATTTCGTCGGAATTATACGGCATTCCACAATGACGGAAACACCCATTATGCATTATGGGTTTCTCAAAAAAAAAAACCACTATGCATTATGGCTGGTGTTTGGCTCCAAAGTACTAGACGAACTGATATACTGTAGCTAATTTAAGCGTGTGGTAGTACTACCAGTACAACTACCGAGACCGAGCATGCATGTGCAGAGGCAGTGCAAGGTGAACGCACGAGCCAGGCTTTGTTACAGCCTGTACTCCTGCCATTGCAAGTGAGTTGGAGCCCCCTTCCCAAGGCTAGCTGCAGGGACGACCCGGGCAGACGGCACTACACCACGAATTTTTGTCTAAAAAGACTACCTACCCAGTACAATTGACAGAAAAGACCGTCTCTAGATCAGATTGTCAGAAAAGACCACCTAATTCGTGACGGCAGGCGCGCCAGCCAACACGTGGCGCCTGCCGCCACACGCGAAGGCGGCAGACCCTGCCGTCACGGTCCCAGGCGGCAAGTGGCCTGTCACAGGAAATCATCGGGAGCGACCAGAACAAGACGGAACGGGATCAGTGGTGGGCCCAGCCGCCACACCAGGAGGCGGCAGTGCTGCTGAGGCCGCGAGTTCGACTGGAGCACGGGCCGTGTATAGCTGCGCTGAGCTGATCACGCCTCGTCGCCTGACCGAAGTGCATGCGCAAGGGAGAGGTGCGTGCAGTGCAGTGCAGCTTTGCCTAGCTGAACAATCCACCAGTGTATTAGTCGCTAGTTGGATTTACCGCTGTAGCTTTTGGGCCTACACTGCCATGCATGCATGTGCTTGCCGTACGTCCTGATTAACCATCGCGGGGCTGCTGCAGTACATGCCGCCTCTGGGCGTGGCGGCATGGCCCGCCGGCCAGCAGTCCATCGCAGTTCCCGTTCCGTTGTGTTCTAGCCGATCCCAGCGATTCCTGTGACAGACGACCTGCCGCCTGGGCCTGTGGCGGCAGGTGCTGCCGCCACGGCGCGTGGCGGCAGGCGCCACGTGTCCGCTGTCGCGTTTGTCGTCACAAATCAGGTGGTCTTTTCTGGCAATTTGACTCAAAGGTAGTCTTTTTTGTCAATTGCACCGCGCAAATGGTCCTTTTAAACAAAAAATCCTACACCACGGCCCTTTCTTTAACTCCTACACTCATACTCGTAGTAGTACACCGTATAAAAATGCTCAACGATACGTACTACCATGTCATGTACTCCCTCCGTTTCAAAATAGGTGACTCAAGTTTGTACTAACTTTATACTAAAATTAGTATATAGTTGAGTCATCTATTTTGAAACGAAGGGAGTATAAGTCTTTTTAGACATTCCAACAAATGACTAAATACGGAGCAAAATAAGTGAATATATACTCTAAAATATGTTTAGATACATCCATATATTGTAGTCCATTTAAAATGTCTAAAAAGATTTATATTTAGGAACGGAGGAAGTATGCTTTGTTGAAAATATTAGCACTTTCTCGATTAATCTAATCCACAAGTAAACAGTAAACATGAAAAATGGTATGCATCTCATACCGATACCTAAGCATGTGAGCATGTCAAGATGCTCCCCAAAAACCTTATTGCCGTTCTCCCGGATAGGATCTCGAACGACAGGGTTCTGGAGGCACCTGCTCTCCCGACCAACCGTGCACGCGGTCGTCGGGATGGGATCGCCAGAAGCAGCACAGTGAGAGGAACAGTAGATGACGACTAGGATTGTGCGAGAGGGAGTGAGTGAACTGAGTTAGGGCTCACTCCACTGGCCAGCGCCTTCTTATATAGGCCGCCAGGTAGATGGGCCTGGGCTCAGGCCCACGGCCGAGTCCGCGAACAGCCCACGGTGGCACTTCCGTAAGTGTCGTGGATTTAACACAACAGATGCCCTAGCAAAAGGGCTTAGATGTGGAGCCATAGCAACGTAGTTAGCTTGAAGGGGTTAAACGGGACAAAGGATACGAAGAGTTTACCCAGGTTCGGCCCCTCTCAACGAGGTAAAAGCCTACTCCTGCTTTAGGTTGTATTGCTTGGGTTTCGATGACCAGGGAGAAAATACGCTTGACCCAGCCCTTGATTGATTGTTACTGAAGTCAACCCGCCGCCGGATCACCCCTTTATATACATAGGTTGATGCCGGCGGCTTACAGAGTCCCGGCCGGCTCATACACAACGTGTCCGGCTCGGTGATCAACTAATCTTGTCTTACAATACAAGTTAAACATATGGCGGTTCATACCCATGGGCCTCAAGTCACCTCCGGGTCTTGGGCTTTCAATAAGCTTGCTCTATGGACCGCCGTCTTCATCATCCCCTTGGGCCTTCTCATCTTAAGCCGCCACTGGTACGACCCGGCCCCTCCTGGGCGGGTCATACCCAACAATTATATCCCCAATATTAGGCCCCAGGTTGATTTGAACTTGTTCATATCAATCTTCAATGCTTGACTTAGTAAAATCTTTCATCGTCAATCTTTATGATCTTGATATAACCCGCCACGACGTCAACTCACAGAATTCGGTTTACCCGCCATGACGTCATCTCGCATTAACTCTGCACGAGGCCCAGAACATCTTAGCATACCTTTGACTTTAATAGACTTTCTGAAATTCAAGGCGCCCGTGCAGCCACATAATCATTTTTTGGCCTCCTTGATTTCCGTGCATGCCTTTTATCCGTCCCCTTATAAATAGGGACAGGGGTACTTTTCATTCCCCTCCTTGCCTCCTCATCTTCATATTATTCCTCGCAACGCCCACACGCGCCCGAGCTCCGCCGCCGTCGTTCTCGTCAACTTCCTCAACTCCGGCCGCTGCATCAACCTGAATGAACCAGAACACCGCGGCGCACCTCCGCTGTCCAGCAACATCAGTGAGTACCTCTTATTTCTCGTAGAAGATCTCCAT
>NC_057803.1:141894586-141905545 GCF_018294505.1 Triticum aestivum | reverse complement strand
GCCCCCGCGAAGAAGAAGATAAAGTAGTTGCCAGGAGATCTGGCCCGACTGCTTAGCAGTCGGCCCAGATCTCGGGGGCTACACCCAGCGCGTGCGCTGACGCGCCCCCGCGAAGAAGAAGATAAATTAGTTGCCGGGAGATCCGGCCCGACTGCTCAGCAGTCGGCCCAGATCTCGGGGGCTACACCCAGCGGGTGTGCTGACGCGCCCCGTGAAGAAGAAGATAAAGTAATTGCCGGGAGATCCGGCCCGACTGCTCAGCAGTCGGCCCAGATCTCGGGGACTACACCCGGCGGGTGCGCTGACGCGCCCCCACGAAGAATAAGACAAAGTAGTTGCCGGGAGATCCGGCCCGACTTCTTAGCAGTCGGCCAGAATCTCGGGGGCTACGCCCCATAGGTGCGCTGGCGCGCCCCCACGGAAGAAAAGAAGAGACAAGAGAAGAGTTTTGTCCGACTTCCAGCAGTTGGCAGAAGAGAACAAGAAGAAAAAAGGTGCTGCAAGACGCCTCGCCGCCTGGCCGGTCGAGCCTGGCCGGCCGGGACCCCCCTTCGAGCACCCGGGGGCTCGAAGGCTACACCCAGCGGGTGCACCGATGCACTCCGCGAGCGCCAGCCGCGCCGGCTGTCTTCGACGACCGTGACTACACAAAAATCTATGTGAGCTCTTCACCCGCATACCTTTGCACTACGCAAGCACAGATAACCCCGAGCGATGCTCGGGGGCTGTCTCCGCATTTTATTACAATAGCATCACTGTTCGCCCCGGCGCCAGCCAGAGTTGGCCCGGGGGCTGGCCGCTTAGCCTCAGACGTTAGTTCCCGCAAACGGCTTAGTATCATGCGCGGTACCAAAGGCCCACTCTTAGTCACAGACCGCAGAGCGGCTGTCCGACTAGCAAGAGCGAACGCTGGAGGCCACCCACGCGAAAAATGTCCGGGAAGAAAAACGGCTCGGGCGACCCGGCCGTTTCCTTTACAAGTATCTTCTCGGTTGAATCTGCTCCCAGACTTTGAGTACTGTACACTCCACTTCGCGGCCCACTCTCAGCCACAGATCGCAGAGCGGCTGTCCGGCATGCAAGAGCACCAGCCAAAAAGCGGAGGCAACACGAAAAAGATTAAGGGGGCTCGGACGAAACCGAGTCAACACCCTCTGCATTAAACTAGCAAACATTTGATATATCTGCGTGGACTAACTTTTGTCTTTTTTCATGATCATTCCATGAACACTCGCCAAAAAACCTCCGCCCAACTTTGCCAAGTTGCCCGGAGGCTTGGGGGCTACTGTTGGAGTAATGGGACACGGATACCCCGAAGACGGCGAGACCAGAATTCAAGACATCGGGGCTAGCAAAGCCCCTCAGTCCAACTACCTGGTCGGCGGCTGACTACTGGCTGCCGACTGCTGGCTGCCGACTGCTCCACCAGGCCGACTGCTGGCTGCTGACTGCTCCACCAAGCCGTTTGCTGGCTGCCGACTGCTCCACCAGGCCGACTGCTGGCTGCCGACTCCTTCACCAGGCCGATTGCTGGCTGGCGACTCCTCCACCAGGCCGACTGCCCGAAGTCAACTGCAGCCTGACGAGACACCGACGGGATGACCATACCGCGACGTCATCTATAGTGTACCGTGTCCCCTGGGTACTGATTTATAAAGTACCCCAGGGGACAAGCATGACATGCACCATGCCACTAGCCATGCCTACATAGCTTGGCTTGTAAGCTACCCAAGGTAGCTTACAACCAAAGCCACTACCACCCATGCCAACTCCTATATATATAGGCACACATCCATCCATCAGGGGATGGACTGACACACTCACACACACACACAAGCTAGCTAGCTAGCAAGAGAGCTAGCTAGCAATCCATCCATCCACTCCTATGGGCAAGCATGCCCAAGCACACCCATTCGGCCAAGAGCAACGGCCACCATGCCACATGCATATACGAGGCCAGATGCCTATGGCACTGACCTCAGATACAGCTCCAGGAGCACTCTGTACCAGATATACCACATATACTCAGACATGCAGGAGTAGGGGTGTTATCTCTTCGGAGAGCCCCGAACCTAGGTAAACTAGCGCGTGATACTCGCATACCCATCCCTAGATATTCCGGCAGCAGTCTTGCCCTCACACGAAGCCACCTTGTGGCATATGTCGTCTAGCACCCCCCGTGAGAATACCATGACAAAAATCTATGCTTCATTACTGAAGTTTAGTTGCAAAAATTAGATACTGCTAGTGATTTTTAGCTTCATATTTTGACAAATCGCAGTGTTACAGGGTTGACAAATGGCAATGTTACTAGATCAACAAATGTCAATCTTTCCAGTTTGACAAATGGCAACATACCCAATATGACAGATGCAAATCTTACCAAATTGTTTGTAAGTGGTTGCACACGGGTCATCGAAAAGAACCGTTTGCGTTGAAGAGATGCACAAATCCTGCTCTCACTTTGCATACGGTTGTTCTATCTAAAACGTTTGCGATCAAGGGCTGCACAAATCCTGCTCGGCACATTTTCCCTTGGCTTCCTGGGGAAGCTGTCGGTTTGCATATGGGTGTTCTAACTAAAACATTTGTGATGGGTGTTTTATATTTAAAAACCATTGACGTATTTTTGAAAAGAAAACCGTTTGATAAGTCTGTACATTAAGAGAGAAAAACGCAAGTTCGCTCAAACCATATCTTTCATTCAGTCATACTGCGAATTTATATTCATATGGTCGAGATACAGTATTAAACCCAAGAATGAAACTATTTCCGGCGGCGGCGGAGGCGGCGTGCTGCACCATTGTTGTCGTTGTCATCCTCCGAGACGCCGTTGTTGAAGTCTTCAATGCAGCGCAAGATGTTCTTCACTTGTAAATCAAACATCATGTCGTCGCGCGATCGACGGGCGGGGCGTGGGAGGACGGCAGCTGGCGGCGCTGAGGTAGTGGTTGACGGCGGTGTCCCATGCCGCTGAGGGGGGCGCACCACGCACACGGGCGCGGCGGGTGCAACCAAACGCACCGGGACCAATGCCGCGGTGGGTGGAGGGGCGCGCACGGGAACGGGCGCTGGCGCTGGCATGTACACGAGCTCGCGCGGGTCCGTAGAGACTTCGCTGACGCCCACGGCTTTCAGCTCTGTGATAGTGCTCGGCGACTAGCCCGTCAATGCTATGGGGATGGTCACTGGCGCGGGCGCGGGGATGGGAGCTGCGGGAGCGGGGGCATCAACCGCCGCGGCCATCTCGTTTAGGGCCATGTCCATGAGGCCCCATTCCTCCTTATTTTCTATATTCTCTGGCTCGAAGTTGACTTCACCAAACTTGAAGACTAGTGGCACATGATCCTTCTGCGCCATGGAATTGGTGGAGGTCTGCGGGAAGGAGGGGAATGGGAGGCGAACAGTAAGGCCGCCCGTATTAAGCAGCGGCTCGGGCGCCATTAATGGAGAGGAAGGCGGGCAACCAAGGAAGTCAAAGGGCTCACTTCCTAGTGAGCCTGCGCAGCGTACAGCTCGCACACTTCCCGGTGAGCCTGCGCATTGGAGGACAACTTGCATTCCTCTCGGTCAGCCTGCACACCGAACTGCGCTCGCACGCCTCCTGTTCAGTCAAGCAGCTGTCCGCACGGCACCTCCTATAGCCATTGAAATGAAGACACGTGGCATCACGTGAATGGTTAACATAACGCACACGACTTGAATTATACAAATATTTGTGATGTTAGAGTGACTGCTATTTGTTTTAAAATGCTTTTGTTGGCTGTTATTCGAGTGCGCCTTCTCTCAAAATGGACACCAAAAATACCACAGCATGACGGGTGCCATTTCATGATAGCATGCCAAGTTTCATGAATTTCATACAAGTTTTGGATTTGCTAGAATTTAAAAACAAAGTATCTCAACATTTTGTTGGCAATCAACAGTGCCCTGGTGTTTGAAATTCATTCCCATTTCTAGCATGGGACCTAAGCATGCACCCAAGGACAAAGATTTGATTTTTCAACCAATTTATATGCACTGGAGCATGTGCATGTAGTTCAAATTTGAATTATGCACATAAATGCATTGAAAACTCAATTAATGCATAAACATGTCCAAACGAACCCCAAAAATTGACACAACACTCCTGTTGTTCTATGTTGACACGACAAAAATTTTGAAAGCAATAAGAGGCAATGGATATCGCTTCTTCCCTAAAGGTGGGACGTTCCCTACCGAAACCATCAGGCTTGTTGTGAGAAGTTCTGATTTGTGAGAAGCTTATCCCCAAACCTGCCCCAAATGGGACAAAATTTTTACCACGGCATGTTGATGCTGCTCCATGATAGCATGCCAAGTTTCACGAATTTCAGACGAGCTTTGGATTTACTAGAATTTAAAAACCTGGTATCTCAATGTTTGCAGCTGAGTGACGGTGGTAGGGTGTTTGAAATTCATTCCCATTTCTTGCATGGGACCTAAGCATGCACCCAAGGTGAAAGATTTGATTTTTCAACCAATTTATATGCACTAGAGCATGCGCATGTAGTTCAAATTTTAATTATGCACATAATGCATTGAAAACTCAGTTAATGCATAAAAATGTCCAAACGAACCCCGAAAAATCCCAAAAATTGACACAACACTCCTGTTGTTCTATGTTGACACAATAAAATTTATGAAAGCAATAAGAGGTAATGGATATCGTTTCATCCCCAAAGTTGGGACGTTCCCTATAGAAACCATCATGCTTGTTGTGAGAAGCTCTGGTTTGTGAGAAGCATATACCCAAACCTCCCCAAATGGGACAGAAATTTTACCACGGCATGTTGATGCCGCTCCATGATAGCATGCCAGTTTCATGAATTTCAGACGAGTTCTGGATTTACTAGAATTTAAAAACCATGTATCTCAATGTTTGCGGCCGAGTGATGGTGGCAAGGTGTTTGACATTCATTCCCATTTCTTGCATGGGACCTAAGCATGCAACCAAGAACGCATATTTGAATATTCAACCAATTTATATGCATTAGAGCATGTGCATGTAGTTCAAATTTGAATTATGCACATCAATGCTTTGAAAACTCAGTTAATGCATAAAAATGTCCAAACGAACCCCGAAAAATCCCAAAAATTAACCCAACACTCCTGTTGTTGTATGTTGGCACGAGAAATTTTTTGAAAGCAATAAGAGGCAATGGATATCGTTTCGTCCCCAAAGGTAGGAGGTTTCCTACCGAAACCATCATGCTTACTGTGAGAAACTCTAGTTTGTGAGAAGCATATCCCCAAACCTACCCCAAATGGGACAAAAACTTTACCACGGCAGGTTGATGCCGCTCCATGATAGCATGCCAAGTTTCATGAATTTCAGACGAGCTTTGGATTTACTAGAATTTAAAACCAGGTATCTCAATGTTTGCGGCTGAGTGACGGTGGCAGGGTGTTTGACATTCATTCCCATTTCTTGTATGGGACCTAAGCATGCAACCAAGGACACATATTTGAATTTTCAACCAATTAATATGCATTAGAGCATGTGCCTGTAGTTCAAATTTGAATTCTGCACATGAATGCATAGAAAACTTAGTTAATGTGTGAAAATGTCCAAGCGAACCCCGAAAAATCCCAAAAATTGACGCAACACTCCTGTTGTTCTATGTTGAAACTAGGAAAAAAATTGAAATCGAGAAGAGGCAATGGATATCATTTCGTCCAGAAAGGTGAAACGTTGCCTACCGAAACCATCAGGCTTGTTGTGAGAAGCTCTGGTTTGTGAGAGGCATATCCCCAAACTTGACCAAATGAGACAAAAAAATTATCATGACATGTTGATGCCGCTCCATGATAGCATGCCAAGTTTCATGAATTTCAAACGAGCTTTGGATTTACTAAAATTGAAAAAGTAGGAATCTCAATGTTTGAGGCCGAGTGACGGTGGCAGGGTGTTTGACATTCATTCCCATTTCTTGCATGGGACCTAAGCATGCAATCAAGGACACAGATTTGAATTTTCAACTAATTTATATGCATTAGAGCATGTGCATGTAGTTCAAATTTGAGTTATGCACACGAATGCATAGAAAACTCAGTTAATGTATAAAAATGTCCAAGCAAACCCCCAAAAAACCCAAAAATTGACACAACACTCCAGTTGTTCTATGTTGACACTAAGAAAAAAATTGAAATCGAGAACAGGCAACGGATATCATTTCGTCCAGAAAGGTGAAACGTTCCCTACCGAAACCATCACACTTGTTGTGACAAGCTCTGGTTTGTGAGAAGCTTATACCCAAACCTGCCCCAAATGGGACAAAAAATTTACCACGACATGTTGATGCCGCTCCATGATAGCATGCCAAGTTTCATGAATTTCAGATGACTTCTAGATTTACTAGAATTACAAAAGCAAGTACGACAATGTTTGCCAGAGAGCCACGGTGCCGTGGTGTTCGAAATTCATCCCCATTTCTTGCATGGGACATAAGCATAAACCCATGGACACATATATGATTTTACAACCCATATTGGTGCACCGGATCATGTGCATGTAGTTTAATTTTGAATTGTGCACCTGAAATGGCTAGAAAACCAATTTAATGTATAAAATGTCCAAACGAACCCTAAATAATTCCAACTCTTTTACGACACACATATAGTTGCATGTTCACTATGGATAAAAGGTCTAGCAATTCAAACATCGTCCATTGCCGCTGTGACCCCATTATGTAATTCAAATCAAGATGAAAAATCAAGTAGATACCACACGATTTATTATCACCAACCTTATGAGATGCAGTACAAAATATCCTGGAGCATCATTAGTGTATAGTATGCCTATGGCTTATGCGAGAAGGTACGTCAGCTACAGTCCACAGCCGGCATGTCAAGCACACTAGATCGCTCCCCAAATATCATTTCACTGTTCAATCATCGTCAGTTAAAGATGGGGACATGGACCCACGTCGTGAGGGAAACTTCGGCGGCCCATTCCGGCGAGAGCGCGACCACAACCGCCATGTGGGTGCTTACAAGGTGCATGAGCGTGGCCGCAATGTGTGACCGGGCAGCCAATGCAGCCCAAACGGCCGTTGTTGCTTCTCAGGTGGCGGCAGCAACATCTACCTCGGGGATAGCAACTGGTGAGAGTGGCACAGCAGCTGCCCGTTCCGCAATGGCAGCCTTAGCCCTGATGGAGGCCGCCTACGACCATGTTGAGGCCGCGCATGCCCAGCTCGTGGCAGTCACCGCACAAATCGAACGAAGCTTCTCCGACAACGGTCGGCAACCCACGGCCAAAGAGTTGGCAATTGCCGAGAGCGTTCGAGCAGCCGTCCATTCCTCCGCAGCATACCTTGCGACGACGAAGCCCGTCCAAGCCCAGATCACGGCCGCCCACACCCAGCTCGTGGCGGCCTTTTCCAAAGAGATGGATGCCATGGAGCCCCTTCCCCAGGAGATCGTCGGGCGCGAGCTGGACATGGAGGCGGCGGCAGAGATCGACGAGCACCAGCTGTAGTGGTACTCTTTGTTTTGTTTAATTAAGAGCACCGGTCTTTAATTTGTTAGAGTGATGTTTAGGTCAGCTAGCTCTGTTTAATTGCTAAACTTGCTTGATTAAGAAGTGTGGATGTGCTGTAGTCTCCTTTGTGTACCCAAATTATGCAATGACGTGGATGACCACTGTAACTAGGGAAATTCGAACCAAAATTTTTGACGTTCAAATTCATCACACACGGGTTAAGCTAACTGAATCGTTTGTGATGTTCACATATCATACACAGTTCTGAATAAGGGATCGTGCTTGATGACACTTTGCGCGCCAGTTTTTTTTGCTGAAGCGATTCCAAATTTTCGGCTTCCATGGAAATATATACCTCCCTGCCCCTCCCCCTTACCAAAAGCCACATTTCCCCTGTTTCCGCCTTCCTTTGCAAGTTTAAACCTCCACTCCTTGCTTGCAGCGTCGCCTCCTTGTCGGCGACCCTTGTTCACGCTGCTCGGCCTCGCCTATCCAGGTAGGTAGTCCACACCCGACCCCCATCCTCCTCCTCCTTCCACATCCCACATGCCCCGACCGCCGGCATGACACACAGTATAGCAAGGATCTCAAAGCTTGGCAGCGGAGAAGCAAATCACGGCAGCACGCGTGGATGAGGTCGCGATGGCTGCCATTCGTGCTGACCCCCAGATCTTGGAGGAGCACCTTGACATTTGCTAGCTATGTCGGTTAAGCATGCCCGGTTTACCCGTTGCATGTGCTGCTCCTGCCTTTCCTTCACAAATTCTAGTGAATTGTGCTATCTGATTTTACCATGCAATCGGTTGCTCTAGTTTATATGTACTAGATGTCGTGCAGTGTGGTGCTTGATGTCTACTACGCAACTTTATTCTTGTAGACTCGTCTTGGGCCTCCAAGCGCAGAGTTTTGTAGGACAGTAGCAATTTTCCCTCAAGTGGATGACCTAAGGTTTATCAATCCGTGGCAGGTGTAGTCTTAAGCGACCCTGCAACCAAATACAAGAAATCTCTTGTGTCCCCAACACACCCAATACAATGGCAAATTGTATAGGTGCACTAGTTCAGCGAAGATATGGTGATAAAAGTGTGATATGAATGGTAGAAATATATTTTTATAATCTGAATAAATAAAAACAACAAGGTAGCAAATAGTAAACGGGCATAGAAACGGTATTGCAATGCTTCAAAATGAGGCCTAGGGTCCGTACTTTCACTAGTGCAATCTCTCAATAGTGCTAATATAATTGGATCATATAACCGTCCCTCAACGTGCACTACTGCAGGATGCTGCTAACGAGACTCTACGATCAGAGACCCTTCGAAAAACTGTGTGCGATGCAATAATCACAAACAGTGGTGTATGAAAACCGTGAAAAAGGGTGCAAAACATTTGCGATGGAGGATGCATCAAACACAGTTTTGCATGTGCGATGAAGGGCATATGGTTCAGTTCAATTAACTGTTTGTGATGAGGAGGAACAAAAGAAGCGGGCAGCCAGATGAAGGTGTGTGTGATACATAACATACGGTTCACTCGGATGAACTATTTGTGATTAGTCAAAACAAAAGAAACGGGCAGCTAGATGAAGGTGTGTGTGATATACAACATACAGTTCACTCGGATGAACTGTTTGTGATTAGGCAACACAAAAGCAATGGTCAGCCAGATCAAGGTGTGTGCAATATACGGCATGCGGTTCACTCGGATGAACTATTTGCGTTGACACAAGAGAACAGAAACGGTTCAACTTAACAAGACTTGTGTGTTGTGCGATGGGATTGCATACAGGACAACAACACTATTCTGATCATCGGATCAGAATAATATTCTGATCACAACCTGACCTACCCCGCTAGTAATACGTTGAACTTCCCTGTGAACTAGGTTGAACTTCCGCCAACATTGCCCAAATGGGGTTTGCCATATACCATTGGAAAGCTATGGACATCAGTATCATGACCCAACTTAAATTTTTGGCAAAATATAAGTGGTTTAAGAGCAGTTTTGAAAACCATTTTTTCTTCGCACAAAAAACGTGAATCGTATTTTCGATCGCATTTCTAAACCGTTTATCGGAATGAGGCATATAATATGGCGTTGGAAAGCTGCTGCAAAACCGCTCCTTCCACATGTTGAAAATTTTCTCTAAGTCCCTATGGTTAAAGAGTAATTTTAAAAAACGTAAAATTTCATAAACCGAACAGCTGAGTTCGTTTTTTCGATGTCATTTCTAAACGGCTAATCCAATGGAGGCATATGATACGGTGTTGGAAAGCTTATGAAAATGCGCTACTTTTTCATCTTGAAAGTTTTTTTTTCTAATTTTGAATGGTTTAAGAGTAATTTAGAAAATGGTCCAAGTCCTACCGAGTTCGTATTTTCGAGCTAATTTTTTAACCGTTCGTCCAAATGCAGCAAACGATATGGCATTGGAAAGCTTGAACAAATGCGAAACTTTTTGGTATGTATTGTTTCTCACAATTCTTACGGTTTTAATTTAGTTTTGAAAATGGAGAAAAACGTATTTTCGCCGTAATTTCTACAATCTTTATCGGAATGGGGCAAATAATATACCACTGAAAAGCTACGGAAAATGCGAAACTTTTTCATGTTGATGGTTTTCTCTGATTCCTAACCGTTTGCAAGTAATTTCGAAAACGGCGGGATCATACGTTCTGCCTTTATCGCGAAACAGATTCTTTGAAAATGCACCGAGTGAAGAACCTGAACTTCTCGGCACGTGTACCTGAACTTCACTCTGTTTATCACGTGATTTTTTTGCTCATAGGTCTCCATCCACTGCTCATACCTCTCCGTCCACTCACCGGAATTGAGCAAGTGATATACCAGTGGAAAGCTGTTGTAAGCACATAACTTTCCCGTGTTGATCGTTTTTTCATACTCGTGATGATTTTCAAAGTTTTTCATCTGAAATTCATTTAGCGTAGTAGTTGAACTTCCTGTTGTTTTCACGTTGAACTTCTGTGACGTATTTTCATTTGTAATTTCTCATCCATTCGTCAGTGTTACACAAATGATATTCCTTTTGTACAAACGTCTCTCACAATATTTTTTTTAACTTTCTCCGACCAAGGACTTGAACTTATAACAAAAAAATTAGCCTTTCCTTCTTTTATTCTTTTTATAATACAAATGCACACCCGTGTAGTACGTGAACTTCTGCCAGTTATCACCCTAAACTTCTCTCGGTTACGTGAAAATATCTGAGTTTTTTTTATGAATTTTTAATCTGATTTTCTTAATCCTTTTTTATGAATTTTGAAGCGCTCTATTTTTAAAAGTTGAACTTCTTGTTTTTTTTAACTTATTGGTTTCATTCTTTAATAACGAGGAAAATCTGAGTTTTCTATAATCATTGAACTTCTCCATCTTTTTAATATAGACTTCTTGGTTTTATTTCTTAACCCTTTTTTATGAAATTTTGAAGCGCTCTA